>NW_026921470.1:77500-184395 GCF_032062105.1 Saccostrea cuccullata | reverse complement strand
CACTGAATTGTCGACGGATTTTTTCCATTATTTCCCGATCATGACAAGGAGCAGACGGCGGGTGTGACCGGTCAGCAAGGGATGCTCACTCATCCATGGCATCTGATCCCACCTCTGATGTTTCGGAGGTCCGTGTTTGCTCTGCTCCTATTTCGTATTGTTTTATGGACTTTGATATTGAATACTATTCGTTATCTCCATATCCTTTTCATTCTCCTGTTTAGAAATTGAAATTGTACTTTACTACATATTGAGTGAATTGTGTTGATTGGTACTAATATTCCGTGCCATACCTGACTATTTCAATATGTAGCGGTAACGAGTTGTTTTCGGCTGGTTCAATGTGTAGCGGTAATGAGTTGTTTTTGGCCAAAAAAATGTAGCGGTAATGATCGGTCGAAATTTTTTAAAAAGGTAGCGGTAATGAGTTGAAATTTTTGGCGATGTAGCGGTAATGTTGACCTCAAATCATTATCGCTATATTTCCAAATTTGACATTACCGCTACCAAAATGGTTACATTACCGCTACATTTAAAATTTTACATTACCACTACACTGCCTATTTCATTTGCAAGTGGCTTATACAAGCATAGATTGATTAAAAGTACAACATATATATGCATAAAACTTTATTCAATACATTTTAGAATTTTTTAAAATTGTTCATGGATAAAACAAACAGTGTTAAGTACAATTCTTAGTTAACCTTGGACTTTCAGTAAGGCGTGACATTCTCTACGTTACATAATTAGCTTCTGAAATTTACACAGCTTTCATTCACTGTTGAAATATACATAGGAGAGAAATTTGGGCGAATGTCAACAAGTGTAGCAAAAAGCCAATAACAAGGTCTCGTACAAAGAGGTGGGGCTTAAGTCGTCTCATCGTTGTCAACAACAATTTATAGTTGCTGATGTTATCAATTTCTTAACCAATGAGAATCTGTTCGCCATTTGACAGAAGCTAATTACGTAGCGCCGAAAATGCCACGCCTTACTGAAAGTCTGAGGTTAACTGAGAATTGCACTAAATATATTGGTAGAGCTTTGAAGGCCGTTTTCTTGAATGACGAACTACTTTCTGGGAATCTCTAATAATGAATAGACTTTATATTCCTGTCATTGCTGGTTGATTCTATATACAGTGTATAGCGATAATAAGTTGTAATCGGCTACAGTCTTGTTGATAAAATGTACAGCGGCAATGTCCGAAATTTCGAAGAAATGTGGTACATTTATATACAGTGTATACAGCGGTAATGTTGACCTCCCAGCTCATTGACATCAAAACGGACGACTTTTCAACACTTCGTAAAACCACTCTCCCCAATAAATCAAAAACTATGGCATGTTGAGTTGAACCCACTATTTGCAAAACTTTAATATTGGCAATATATATTGAACAGTTAGCACTAAATAGGATCTTCATATTTCACACGTCTATTCCTTGTGACAAGGCCTTCCTATGGATACCAACAATTTCGACCATTTGACATTGACTTTGGAGTTTGACCTAAATTTCTTTTTTTAACCTTTACCCTTGGCAATAACTTTTGAAAAATTGATGCTTAAGCTTTGATACTTCACATTGTGTGAGTGTGGGTTTTTTTATGACAAGGTCCTCCCCTGGGTACCTTTAATTTGACCCTTTGACCTTGGAGTTTGACAAACATTTTAAAAACTTTAACCTTGGACATAACTTTTGAATGGTTAGTGCTAATGGGCTTTCATGTTTCACAGGAATATTCTTTGAGATAATTCCTTTCCTTGGGTAACAGCATTTTTAATATCTTGACCTTAAAGCTTGGATTGCGTTTGAGAAACTTAAGCCTTTGCCAAACACTCCTTATGGGAGCATCAGTGTTTCACAAACACTATTGGTTTTAGGGTTTGATTGAAAAGAAAAATGGATGTCTGTAAACATTCATATTCCAGATTCTGACAAATCTGCAGCTCTACAAAACAAGAGTCTGGATCTTAACATCTTAAGACAATGCTTCTTTGAATATTTATTCAAATATTTGCTTGTTTAACACAAACTTTTTTATTCAATTTAAATAACAATTGTAACAACAATACTGTACAGCTTCTACACCACTTAAACAAACAGGCTGAAACAAACATAAAAGAACAGATTTCCTATATCTTTTGAATAAAATATCAATGAAATATGTTGGCAACAATGAACATTATTCGAGCTCAAAGGTCCATTAACATTACAAAATAGAGTGGGGCAAACATGGACCCCCAAAACATTAGAGGCGGGATTAGGTGTCATGGAGGAGTGAGCATCCCATGCTGACCGATCACACCCGCCCTGTGCTCCTTGTCATGATCAGGAATTAATGACAAAATCTGTCGTCAATTAAGTGTATAAATAATGGACTAACAATTAGTGTGAAAAACGTCAGTCATCATTTGACTTCAAGATAGATTGTATTTGCTGACTAGGTCATTGTATCGACCATAGAACTTACAAAATGATTACTTTAAACGAGATTATTTACCCAAGCCTTTTATAAATTTCATAAAAATTAATGTTTATATATAACAAATATGTCTATTTCTTACATAACAAATATGTCATATTCTTGATTCTGGTAACAGGATGATAGGAAATTTACCATCATCTTTTACTAATTCATAAAATATTTATAAATACATGTCCACTTTATTGATTAAAAAATACTTATTAATGTTCACTTCCAAAAAAATTATAAACTTTATTAAAAAAAATCATTGAATTTGTGAAAAAGACAACAACATAAACAGATAATGTGCAAAATCACTTTCTATCCTTTAAGTAACACTTGAACACAATTTACAAGGAAAGCTACATTTTAATACAATTTCTTTGGTTTCAATGATGGAATACGACAATGCAATGGTTAATGAAAATCAGACATACAGTATATTAAAGAAAAATGGAGCATTTATCACATGTTTAATGCCCAATTACAACCCAGATCTGAATCCAAATGAAAACTACACAACAAGAAAAACAATCAAATTGAAAAAAATCATCTTGGAAATACTGTTTCCAGAGAAATGTTTGTCCCAATTTTTATGTTTGCCCTCTGTGCAAGAGAGCTAATTAAAAAAAGGCAAATCCTTAGAAAACAGTAGTACATGTATTGTATTAGCATTACTGTGTTTATAAAAATTTTAAACTGGGGCCAAAATAAAAAATACCTTTGTTTCCCCTAACACGACCGACCCAGTTAAATCGCACCGACTGAAAAGATTTTGTAAATAAGATGATTCAAATATTTTTTTTATTGTTAACCAAGTTTTATAAAATACAATTTCATCAAAATCCGTTTTTTATCAGAACGGCCGACATTATTCTACTGTGATATTAAGCATTTGTTGGAAACAAAATGGCGTCCTGATGTGATTACAGGGCATAAGCTCTTCATAAAACAATGGCAACATCTCAATCTTATGGTTTAGCTAATTGGAATTCTTCACTCTTGAAACAATTCGTTAATAAAATTTATCATGACTAATTAAGAGTGCTTCGGAGGTGTCTTGGCATCTCCATGTGAGTGAATAAATTTTCGAAAGGGAATTTAAGGTACATGCGCGTGATACATGGTAAGGCCCGCCTCATCAGTAGATGAGGGGCCCACCTAATGAACATATCATTCAATTTCACTGCATTTTATTTAATTTGAGTATTGATCTAATAACCAATTCATCTATGTTCCTTTGTTTACTATATGCCATTATGGAACTATAAGAGTTGTTGTAAATATGTCTGCATATTCATCCTGATAAATATAATTCAGATGCACTTTATTTATACCTTTATTTAGTGGTTAAATTCACGAATATTGTTGTTTCATCAATTTTCGTTGGCATCAATTTTCGTGGATTTTATAAAATAGACAGTTTCGGGGATACGTAATTTCGGTGACAAAAGCATTGCCTATACATATGAATGTCACATTTCGTAATTCAATGAACATTTGAATTCGTGGATCTGCTCAACAACGAAATCCACGAAAATTGGTGCTCAACGAATATTGATGAAACCACAGTATGACATTGTATATTGCATTTTTATCATTTGTAGATTAGGTTTGGTTCATTTAAATATTGTTAACAGTCTTTCCAAATAGTTTTGAAATCATGGTTTAGCTTCCTGAGACGTTCAGTGTATTTTTCTTTGATTAGGCCCTTGAAGATTGGTTGTTTCTTTGCTTTTAATCCCTTTCGAGATTTGTTAGGACGACACTTAAACATCTCCCCATTGCTCCAAATTTAGTCGTACTCAGCACCTTTTTGCCATAAAGTAGTGGGGGATCTTTTTTTATCCAGCATCTTCTGCGACACTGGACACAAGTTTTTTGGTCCCCTTTGAAAGACTGTTTTCAACGTTACTCATTGGGATCTGAACCTCCGATTTAAATTTAGCCACTTACTTCTTAACTCCAAAGCAAAATGCTCCAGAATCACTGCAAATCTCATAGCCCTCAAAAAAGTACATTGATCGTCTATAGGCTATGAAGGCTGATGGAAGGTTTGAAAAAATATACTCGTTTGTCTGGTCTTTGTGTATTTGAGAATCTTGTCTATTTTAGTCAATTGAAATCGATGTAATGGAGTGAGATATTTCACAAGTTTAATTAAATAACAGTTGAGAATTAATAATCATGAATTTTGCTTTTAAACGGCATATGTACGATACTTGGCATTTTGTTCACACATCGATTTCCTTTGTACTTATTTATAAAGGTATTTCCAAAGGTGCTGTCAGAAAATAAAATTGTTTACCTACCTACCGACCCAACTTGAGAATTTAGGGTCGGGTTAGGGGAAACAAAGATATTTTTAATTCCGGCCTGGGCAAAATAATTTTCAAGCATGACAGAGCAAAAATATATGTGACTTTTGAAACAGTACCATTTTGAAAAAAATTATCATTTTCAAAAAACAAAGGCCAAAGAATCATGAAAATACATCAATTATAGATAAACATCAACACTCCCTAGTATAAATTTACTTCATAACCATTCTCCAAAAATATTCATAAAACAAATGCATCTGATCCTTTACATGTGTTCCAGTAGTGATGACAAATCTGTCCTACATTACATAACAGAAGCCTGCCAGGTTTAACAAATTCTCATTGGTGACTAGAGACTAATGACTACAGGGACATTTCATGGACGTTCAGTTTTCCTGACAGGGGATGGTACCTATACAGTTTTACTCACCAAACTACGGATATCACTAACCAGAATGCTCTCTAATCCAGAGGAATGACTTAGACCTACGGCTTTCAGCTTCTGAGTATGATTTTTTATGATAATGAGCAACAGTTCAGAATTTAAAACTGTAAATAACAGAGTAAAATTCTGAAATGGTTTCCTTTCTCAAGATGCTTATGAAATTCAAAATATGGTTCACTTAATGATAAAGGTTGTTACCATAATGCTGAATTGGCAAATAAAATAAAGAGTTCATTAAAAAATAAAACTGTTCACAAAAGCACCTAAACAAGGAAAAAAATTAATTATTCATAAAGAATTTTAAAAAAATAAAACATCTAATAACTATTAACTTCAGGAATTAAAAAGTCCCTTCAGTTTATTTCTATCTTCACTGTCTTTTTTCTTTTGTAATTCCTCTAAGTTTTTTATTTCTTTTTGGACTGCCGTAGATAGGGAAGGATCAAGGGTCATGACCTTGTTGAAGTCGTCTCTGGCCTCCTGGGGATTCCATGCTCCAACATGTGCCTTAGCTCTACGAAACAAAGCCTTGACATTTTCTGAAAGAAAATAAAATCCCGTAGCTAATAATGGTAAATCAGTTCTATCTTATGTGAAAGGAAATATAAAAGCAAGAGAAGATTCACTAGGAATATGCTTCTTTAGGTCATAATGCCCCATAAGATTAAACTAAAACTAATTTTGAAAAGTAAGGTTAAAAAAAAGATTCTGGAAAGGTTAAAATCATGATATGACAGATGATATCATTTAATTTTTGAAATTTGAATCTTTTCAAGCAATTACATGTAGATGGATGAATTCTCACAATTAATCAATTACAATTAATAACAGTTACTGTAAAACAGTCAGAATGGAAAATAAAACTGACATGTATATAAGCTATCGATGTAGTATATCGGATGAAGCTGAATAATACCTGGTTCTCGTTTCAGTACAGTGGATGTGTGTTCTATCACAGGGTAAAAGTCTTTTAGGAATAATTTACACTGGGCGTAATTTAATAGGAAAGGGATCTTCATGCCTTCTAAAGAGTTCCACTCTGGTTCCCCAGGCTTCTCCCTAAAAACAAAAAATCCAAACCATGTACAGATAATAAAAAAACCAATGTAGACATTGATTTCTTATTCCTATTTTTCAAGGACACTACCTGTATAACACCGGTAATTAAAATCTTTCTTCCCTCCACGCTGTATACAGGAATCAATTGATTCTGTCTGATATAGTACCTAATAATTATCTTTATGATCTTATAAACATCATTTATTGCTATAATATAACTATTCTTAAATTTCTTGTAAGAACCAGTTGTAATTGGTTCATTCAGAATTCTCTTTACTAGAGTGGGGTATTTCTTGAGGATCTGAAAATGTAGTTTGCCTCATATGAAAATGGCTGAAACTGTGACTATATCAGAGCTAGAAGATTCTTTGTCACAAATTTGTTTGCAAATTTGTTCTATGCAAAATGAAATGTTACAAAATCAAACGTAGGCAAAAAGAAGATTATTCAAACACAGCTTATCTTCCATTATCTTCCATTACTTTCGGAATAAATATAAAATATATGGTTACTGTCTTGAAATATATTGCTTATATTTCAAGACATACCGTATCGCCGTTATTTTTAGCAATGTGCTAATTTTGGCTTGTTTTAGCGTTTTTATGGTTAGCCGCTAAAAATTAATCTCCAAATTTTCACCCTTCATTATGCCTACTGAATACAAGAAATACCCTCTGATAAGTCTGTTTTATAAGCAATTTTACTTCCACCTAGTATTGCATTTATTCAACTTTTGTATAAATTGGTATTCAAAGGTATATTAAACATATTGATTCAGAAACTTATTAAAAAGATGATTTTCCCCTCTTTTGCAATGTATCGGTACTTTGTGTCCACCAAAAAATGTTCCGCAAAAATTATTGGCATACCTTTGAGCAAGCAAAACGCCAAATTTTACATCCGCTAAAGAAACCTGCTATATGGTATATCATGTACTAGTATTTTGTTTATCCTGCAACATATATTTATCCACTTGCAATGGAGTTGGGGGGGATGCAGTAATGCAATAGTGTGCGTGTGTGTTTGTTTGTGGGTAAGTTAATCCTGTGTAAAACGGAAGTGTCATAATTTCATCAGGATCAATATTGAATGCTGCCTCAATTTATAGGTATGCTCTTTGCGAGGGTATGCTCCACTTTGTGATGCAGTTGTTACATATGACGCCATGACATAAACATTGCAATATATACTACGTCACTTGAGAAAAAAGGTATCATTTTTAAATATCTATCAGGTTGGTCACATGATCAAATTCCATACAGCTTAAAGGGCTGTATTTATATCTCAATAGATGTTTAAAATGATACCTAATATTTACATTTGTGACATCTTTATAATATATATTTGCTGGTGGATAATCTTTAACAGTTACACATGAAATGTGTCATTTTTTCAAAACTCAATGGCAGCCGCACAATTTTGATCCATGACTATCAACCCTTTTTTTTATGTCACTAAAAAATTACATAAAATGAGGATCCTGTGTTTAAACAGATAATATAGATAGGCATTGCAGAAAAAGTGTTAAATAAAAGAAAATATTTGCAAATGGAATTATATTGCTTTTAGAGCATCAGAATACATGGATAAGGCTTTACTAGGGCATTGACCAAATATTGTTTTATTTGGTTATCTTTGTTCATTCAATACAAAGTGGTGATTGAAGGTCAAAACATGTCTGTATCCCTTCATTCTAAGTAAAAATTTTTTTTAAACAATAAAATGCTTTCTTTGAATTTAAGTACGAAAATTAATGCTGACAAAATACCAGTCTGATTAAAATCAGATCCTTTGATCCGCTCACATAGATCGCTACACAAGGATCTGAAGAAACTCCATTCAAAGTCATCTCCTGATGACCTTTCTTATTAAAATATTCACTAAAATTTTGACCAATTAGAAAGATGGTACTTAAGCAACATTCAGGAAAATGATTGTAGATTGAAGTGAAAGTAGCTATGGAGAAAATTTTATCTTTTTGTACAAAACAAAGAGCAAAAAAACAAAAAAAACAAAGCAAAATTAAGTGTTTATTATATTTCTTTACAGAAAAAGACTCTGGACTTCTCTTGGCAGGCTATGGAAACCAGATCACACTCGGGCTTTCACTTTTGTAAACAAACTCCGAAATATTCTGACTTCTTGGAAGTAAACACTTGATTGGATATTAAATGAAAGGTCACCAGGAGATGACCCTGAATGAGCTTTCTTCAAATCCTTATGTAGCGATCTACTGTAGATTGCTAATTTTACGCGAGGAATTAAGCATCACGTAATATCGCGAGAAGCATCACTCGCAAAATTAAATTACTCGCTTTTATTTTTATGGTGCTGAAATCCATGTAAATTCTCTTGATCAACCGTCCACTTGTAAATTATTATTCTCGCAATTTGACAGTAAAGAGCAATCTTGCGATAATACTCACGAAAAATAAGCCATCTACAATGCGGATCAAAGGATATGATTTAAATCAGTTTGAAAAAATAATAACCTGCTTAATAGCTGCGACATTAATTCTGAATGTACTAACAACCAAAGAAAGACATTTATTGTTAATATTTATATCTGTATATAATCATTTAAAGTAAGACTAAAAAGATTAATTATTGTATAATTGATATGTACATCATAATAAGTTTCATTGATGGAACAGCCACTGATCAATAAATCTGTATAGATGAAATGCCTAGAGTTGTTCATGAACTGAAAAATGGCAATGGTTTTCTTAAGAAATAATGGAGAAAATATTCAGTGAATGTAAATATAAACATGATAAATATATTCTTATTCTAACTAGACTTGCTAAAAATGAAGTTTAGAAATGTCTTCATACTGGAGCATCTTTCTATAACCAGAATGTTTCCTTAATTGTCTTCTACTCTAACCAGATAACAAGAAATGTTTCCTGAGTTGGATAGCTTGCTTTAATGTGAAGCTTAGAAATGCCTCCTTACTTGAGCACCAGTTGTTCCAGAAAACTCAAAGCCTCAAAATATTTCTCTGCTGCTTCTGAGTATTTTTTCTCTGAAAAGAACTTGTTGCCTTGTTCCTTCAGGAGTGGGATTTTCTGAAGCTTTTCTTCATCTGTTAATGTCCAGGAATCCTTTTCATATTCCTCTGGTCTTTCTACTTTTACCAGTTCTAGAAATAAAACAAACTAAATAGAGTAAAAGAATATGCTCATAAGCCTATTGATTTAAAAGAATATTTTGTAAAATTTATGTGTCTCTTTAAATGAGTGACAGACAGACGAACCTAATATAAACCTGAGCTGTTTGGGGTTCTTCATGAGTTCATTAAGGTCATCAAACCCCACTCCATGTTCAGCCATCATCATTCCACAACAATGGCCGCTATCATTGTGATTGTGAGCTTTCTTCTCACCGTAATACTCCCGTAATGTCTTAGATACAACTGGGTATACAGAGGTATGCTGAAAGTAAAAATAGAAGATGTCAACATTAATCAGCTCTAATAATTATGCCTCCCTTGACTCTTTTGTTTTAATTAAGTACTTCTTTAATGACTTTTTTTAGCAATCTTTTTACTCATGTTTATGAAATAAGTCATTTGGCTGTGTTATACTATGTTAATCTGAAGGGCAAATGTATTGTGGAAAATATATAAATCTGGAAAATGATTTATTTTTTCAAACTTATTAATCTGAGTTAAAGCATTAAACAATGTAGCAGGACCCAAATATGACTTTGACCTTTCACCTAAAAGTAAAATATACCAGTATTTTGCTTTTTAAGCTAAAAATATAAAATTGGAAGAACAAGAATCATATGAGAATGGGACATTTACAAAGTGGCCTCTGAGTGACAACATTGAAGAATGCTTTTGTGATATCATGCTCTCAAATTTCATTGACCTTGAATTTTAAAATGGAATAACTATTGATGAAAAGTACAGAAATAACATTTATGATTACAGTTTTACAGCAAAATAAGGCTGCATGGGCAATTTATGAATACAAAACTTACTGATTTTTCTACTTTGAAGCTAGCTACTTCATTTAATCTCATTGTCCGTAAACAAGTTTCCCAAACTTCCAGTTTGAATTTCTTCCCAAGAATTATTTCCATTGGTTTGTTATACTTATGGCTGTCATCAATAACTGTGTTCTCTTCATCACAAATTTCTGTCCGGAAATGAAAATAAAGCTGTAAAAAAAGAAAATATGTAATTTATTATTGTATTCACAGTTAGATTCACTGACTTAAAAAGAAACAAAGCCATATTTGTTAACTTTTTACAGACATAGAAATGAAATAAAAATTTGTTAAATTAAAGATGAATAAAAAGCAAAATTGCAATGAAATTTATTTCTCTTAGTTTCTTTCAATGTGGTACTTTGGGATATGAAGAAACTGTCCAACAGCTTTACAGCCTGTTGTAGTTTCAGGTAAGTTAAGTGTATCTTGTATCTAATTAT
Organism: Saccostrea cuccullata; assembly: GCF_032062105.1. Classification (NCBI taxonomy): domain Eukaryota; kingdom Metazoa; phylum Mollusca; class Bivalvia; order Ostreida; family Ostreidae; genus Saccostrea; species Saccostrea cuccullata. Next base: position 173,660 of record NW_026921470.1, on the reverse strand, counting down.
CTATTTCTCAATTTTTTTTTATATTTAAAGACATTAAAAATCATATGGAGTGGGTGAGTTGCCCACTTGGCACAGTGGAAGGCGCATCTACTCTAGAGATGCAGAGTAAAGATCTGATCTTACGTTGTGAGTTCGAATCCACTGCAAGATAAGATCATATAAACTGAGGTTCGGTTTGCATTAGGTACAATAAATATGCCGCACTGCTCAATGGGCCTGAGTGTTGAGAATGGGTATAAAATTGCAGCCATTGTTTGCAAGTGATGCATCTCCACATGAGTGAAAAATTCTAGAGGGACTTTAACAGAAAAAACAAACAACACAACCAAACGTTAAACAAAAAGGACCAGAAAATAAACAACACTATCTGAGGATCAAGTCACATTCAGCTTAACTTTTATGGTGAATTCAGGGGAAAGTATACTTTTAACACCACTGAATAAAACAAATCTTTAGTTCATACAGCTATTGTACCAGGTCTAGTACAATCTATTGATTTAGCTATATAGCTTTAACTTAAGCTATTTAGCTTTATTAAGCTATTCAAAATAGCTTTATTTAGCTATTTCATAATTTATATACAGTTTTTCACAAAAATTATTTTGCTAGAAATAAACAAAAAGTCACATGTAATTGACTCTTCATATATGTACTATGGGCTATGTGTTGAGGCATGAATAAGTATGATTGCTTCTCATTGTGCTGAACTGTTACCAATCAATTATCTTGCTGACCTTAATTGGTCTCCTGTATAATATTATTGTAGAAGTAACTGTATCAATTGCTTTATATAGCCCCAAAAACTTGTAGAACTTTGAGTACACAGTCTCTCAAGGAGGCGTAATTTGATGAGTGATTTTACATGCATTATTTTAAGAAGAGTTCAAGGTTGTATATCATCACTGCACCAAGGTGCGCTTTTGTGAAAATTTACACCTTTTGCAAAACGTGCACACATGTAGTTAAATATCTAAATTAAGCAACCGGTATTCTGAATAGCTTAATAAAGCTATATAGCTATTTAAACTTAAACAGGTCCAGTACAATCAGTACATTTAGCTACGTAGGTAGAATTACCTACGTAGCTTTATTTACCTACCTCAGGTAGCTTTATTTAGCTATATTTCAATGTAACTTTTCTTTTTATGGAAAAGAGAGAAAAAATTGCAGTTAAATGACTATTGATATTTATACTAGGGAGACTTTAAAAAACATTCCAAAGCAGAGATAGTTTAAACATCGCTGTGTTTGGTCAAAATATAATTCCATTGTTTGGTTATCTGTCTGTGCGGTGAGGCATGACTGAGTATGATTACTTCACATTGTGCTGAATAATATGGACTTCTTTGTCATTTCATTCAAGGAGTAACTGTTCTTACTGTCATACAAAGCCAAAAAACTTTCAGAACTTTGATTGCAATTGCGCAGAAAAAGACATTACTTCAAGAGTGATTTTTTTCATGAATTGTTTTCAGATGTGTTCAAAGTTGAAAACGATCAATGCAACAAAATGATAGTTTTTGCACATCCTGAGAAAAATGCTTTTTTATAGAAATAAATTCATTTGGTAGCTAAATCAAGCTACCTGAGGTAGGTAAATAAAGCTATGTAGGTAATTCTACCTACGTAGCTAAATGTAAAACCTGTTAAAGCTATATAGCTAAATTAAGAGATTGTACTGGACCTGTGTAGTTTGTATTTGCTTTCTATAATGTGAAAAAAAACCTCAAGTATAAAAAAAACATGTGATAAATTTATAATATAGTATATTTTCAAACCAATTAAAAGGAATCAAAAGGAAGAAGAATACTGGAAGGATAAGAACGTTTACCATGTTTGTATGATAATTAGTTGTAGGATCAGCTGTTACTTATCTGCAAGAGAACTTAACTTTAGAGAAAAGTAAACACTTCTAAAAAATATCTATACTTTCTTTACCTTTGTTCCATTATCATACGACGTTTGTCCGCCTTTTCCAGCATATAAAACACGTTTTTCTATACCCTGTGCGAGTAAATTCGCGAAGTCTTCCGCCATCTTTGTTTACAAAATGTTTTGGATCTGCATAACTTGTACGAAAACACATTCGGTGTGCAACTCTATTTTTCGTGTTCATTAAATAAACGATACTTTCCCTTTTTTGAAATATTTATTGATTACATATACTTTGTTTTGAAGAACAAGCACCAATATTTACATATGATAAAAGAAAAAAGAAAGTTTCATCAGCTTTTTAGCTAGGGGTGGTAAACTTAAACAAACAATCTGCCGCCGCCGTACTTACTTCGATTTGGTGTCAAGACGACTTTCACATTTACTAAAGTTATTCCCCTTTGCGGGGTCAACCGGCGTAAGACACTGTTTTACCATTTTTATGGGTCAGTATCTTGGAAATAAAATCTGTATGAATATGTTCATAATGTTTTTCATGTTGCCCCATACTCTGGCAATACAGGTACAGATCAAAATTGTCCGATAACGTTTGAAGATTAAAAATATTAACAGGTAACTTAAAAAGGACAAAGTGGGTAAAATGAGCATTACGCCGACAACGGGAGATAACTCTTGTGAATGTGAAATTCGAATACACTCTTGAAACATAAACTGTTTTTGTAAACAGGGCACGAGCTCTGTCATTGTTAATTTCAAACTGTTAAAGTCTGCATACCGACAATATACTGTGAGCATGTTGAGCGCGCTTTCCTTTCGAACATTTCTACTCTGAATTTTTTGGATTATAGTTTTAATATTGTTCATTAATATACAGCAAAACTGAGATGAGAATTTTATTTATATTGTTTTGTGAAATGCAAGTCGTAATATTATACAGAAAATTTGAGAAATTATTATTTCAAATATGTCTCCATGCACATTAAACTAAAAAAATATATATCCATCCAAAATAAAGTACATTTAAGGTAAAATATTCCTCTGCTATAACTTTTACCATTTTTTAAAATGCCCAACATTGATTTTCATTAACAGCAATAGCGTTAGATTCAAATGTAAAATAGTTTGAAGTATGAAACGTTGCTTACTTAATTTTCAGAAATTACCTATAGAGATTCAATTTAGGTTTATGGTATAATCATGATACCTTCATCACCTGCATACAGGTATAATATATCTCAGTTGATTCGGGGGGTGGGGGGGCTTGTAAAATAAAAACGCATCCATTAACAAGTTATCTTTCTTAAAATTATTTTTTTTTTCAATTAAAGAAAAAAATGAGTAAAAATCATCTGATTAGATTTAAAAAGAAATTATTTATTAGAAGATGGAAATGCATAAATTATCTGATTTTTTTTAACGGTTTAAAGAGGCGGGGATCACAGTCCATTAGATATAACTTATTTTTTTTTTTTTATACACTGTATATGATATCTTTAGGTGTTAACCATCATTTGGCAAAGAAAAAATTCATCCAACATAGAAATCAATATTTGCAACATATATTTTAGTTTAGATTTGGTTTAATGCATTCTAAAAAAATTCTTTCATTATTATATATCTCTAGCAAATTCGGGCATGAAAAGGGGACTTACGGTATCTACTTTTACCAGATTCTTTTAAGCGTTTAACCGACTTGGAATTTTGAGGTGAAACGTGCATATGTAGGACAATCTCCTAAGACGGAACGCACGTGTTTTCCTGTGAAAGTCAACGCTCAATGGCAGGTATTTCAAGTCAAGACAGTGAAGAAAGTCATGATACAACTTTGCAGAATGGTTCACCCAAATCTAAGTGTGTGACAGTAACAGTAAATACTGAAGGTGAGTTTGTTTTATGTTTTATTAGAAAGTTTGATGGTTTCTATTCATGCAGACGACGGAAAAGGGACAAAATTGTATTTCTGCTCAATGTCTGGTGAAATAACCTAAGTATCCTTTAAGTTGTTAAATTAAATCATGTTTCGATGTTTACTTTTAGTTTTTTAATCTCGTTTTAAAGAATTTTCATTGATGATTTGATGAATGTTTATGCAATGGTATCTCGACTCGTTATGCAACCTTTTTCCTGTGTGTATGGCAAGTTCCGTGCATAATTTGAATTACGCATATAATAATTCCTTTTAAATGGTGTGATTTTCACATTTGCTAAAATTTATTTGTTTTAAACACTTTTAACCACGTGCTATTATTTATTAATCGTACGCAAGTTTTCAAGGTCGTCTGGGTCGAAATGTAGTTCGTGTGGCCTAAACAAACAGCTGACTGCCGACGAGTTTCTGGGATTTAGAGATATTCAAAATGTTAATTTATGATGTGGTGTGCATGTCATTTTGAATTAATGGACAACATTGCAATGTAGCCCAAGGCCTATATTGTCATAAAAAGTACGTGATCATGCATGTGTTGATATATAAACAAGAGGAATAATACATACCATCATGGCATGCATTACACTGACTCAAAACATTCACTTTGAAGCTCTTTAGGAAATAAACACTGAAGTAGAATATAATTATACTCACCTTAAATGTGTGACATTGAACACAATTTGTTGCAATATTAATATTTTTAAAAAATTATAAAAAAAAAAAAAATCCAGATTCTGTCTGTGATATGATCAGGACCTAGAAAATATTTACTGATATTAAAAAAAAACTTTTGATAAGCTTAAAAAATTAATCAAAATTTTTTGATTAATTTCAGAACATAACTGATTTGAATCCAGGTCTGTAATCTTCTGCATTTTACTCCTCTCCCATTACTGAGTACTGACCAAGGGTTTTTCAAGTTAACCCTTACTATTTTTTTTTAAATCACACACATTTCAACAAAGATTTAGGAATTAACTTAAACCTCAGCTTTATTCCAAATTGAAGTTTTTGAGCAGTTTTTTTTTTGTCTATGATCATTTGAGTGCATTTAAAAGCAGTTTTTTTGTCTATGATCATTTGAGTGCATTTAGATAATTAATTGATATGATTATTTCATTGACCTTGTGCTCCACCGGGAGGGAGGAGGATAGATATAGGTAATTTGTTTCCTTGTGCTATTCAGGTTTCAGATGCTGCATTTTCATCTTGCATTTTTCATAAGAATGACCAGAGTGGAGATTGAAGTTTTTAGAGCAGGTCTCATTCCAAAATAACTATTAGTCCTACCTGGATCAGACTTTGACCTACATTTACTTGACAAGTTAAAGTTTACCAGTAGACTTGCTTCAGATGTTCAAGATGATATACATTTTTTATTTGAACACAAAATGTTCTAGAGAAAAGTTAAATACTCTTTTTTTAAATTTATAGGTATATTTCCCAGCTGACAACAATTTACCTGGGTGATGCATCTAGGGATAAAACTATCACTCTATCTCACTTGTTTCATTGCTGAATGTAACTCAATACATTCTCAGAGTGATTGAAAAAATTTTTTGGTTGAGGAAAATCCATCCCAAATGAAAATCGAACCACACCATATTGGCATTTTAAATATTGCAGCTATAGGGATATGCACTACTAGAACTTTCATTTGGAGGGAAACTAATTTCTCTACTAACTTACAGATATGCCTGGCCAACAATAAGTCGTTTCTAATTTGTATAAAAATAAGGGACACACTATAACATGAGAAAGGTACAAATGAGCACTTGAAAATCAAATAGCAGAAACCATATATATACATACAAAAAATTTTCTTTTTTTTTATTTGAACGGCATTTTTGTAAGCATACATTTCCTGTGCTACTACTTTAAATGAATGTACATGTCCAATCTACTAAGTAAATTAACATATTAGTTGTATAATACTATGATGTTATTGTAGATTACGGATGTTATTATTAATACTATAACACTGTGATGTTACTGTAGATAGGGATGTTATTATTAATAGCCATTACGATTGGTGTAGCTACCTTGACACATTTTTCAGTGTCTTAAATTAAACTAAGGAAGTAATTGAAATGCTTATGAACAAGATATTAATTCAGGGGACATCTTCATGACGTTCATGTCCATATCACAAGGAATTATCTTTTAATATAATCCAATGTTTAATTCACATAAGTTATAAATCTCCATGTGATTTCAAAGGTAACCCAGGAAATACAAAAATGAAGTAAACAGATTAGGGGTTTGCCCAGGAAGTGTCATTAGTACATGCACAATAAACAACTGGTGCATTAAATTTAAAGTAAAAAAAAAAATCAAATTGTATTACTGAATGTAGGTTTAAAATCAGGTGTTTATCCATATGACTAATTAAATATACTGGTTATAATTAGAATTAGGGCTGGGTATTGGCCCGAGATTTCGTATTACGATATATTGCGATATTTTTAACTGTATTGCGATATGTATTGCAATATTTTCAAGGTAATAAAAATGGCATTTTCTTACTATATTTACTTTAATTTACATGCAGAATGTACATAACTGTGATAAATAACCAACATGGAAAAAAATCTTGTTGATTTCATTTAAATTATGCTCTGAAATGTTCCCACAAAACAACTTCTGACTTACTGTTTGGCTTAATAACAAACTTTCATAAGTCCATTTTTATATTTAATGACAAAATTCCTTAATCTAAGCATATTGCCAATATATCGATATTACAAAATCGTATTGCGATACGATATTTTTTGTCATTGTATTGCAATATATTGAAATATCGATATTATTGCCCAGCCCTAATTAGAATGCATGTACCTTAGTTTTAAAACAAACAAGGTTTATGACTGTGTTATGTTAACAGAATGAAAATGGTTAGCCCTAATGAAATTTTTTTTTTCCAATTAATAAAAATGCTTTACATGTGTAATTATGAAAGTTCTTTGACTTGTGAACTATAACTAAGATTTCATACAGTTTCTTAATCTGTGGACTTTAATGAGTGTCAGCGGATATTGATCTGCATTAAATAGCTAGAGTAGTGATATGATTTATACAGACTTTATTCAGACTTAGCCAGATTTGTCTGTGTCAAATACCTGCTAGAGAGGTTTACATAGCGGGGAGCCTAAAACGGCATCTGCCCTAGTGTGATTAGAGGAATATCCAGCATTATAAATGGTTACGGCAGTTAACTTTGTTTTTTATGATTTCAGAGAAGATGAAGGAGAAGGATGGTTCAGTGGTGCCCCTGGTAAACGGGAGCCAGGAGGGGGGTCACACGGAGGAGAAGCCTGGGGGTGGGGCCGGGGAGGAGGGGGAGAAGAATGATAAAGAGATTGTGCTGATCCAGGACACGGGATTTAACGTGGAGATTCAGATCCCGGGCGGCAATCCCATAGAACTACCAGTAAGGCTATCTGTCAATGTAATGATTAAGTAGTTATAGCAATTACATTAATTTAGCTTTTTGAAGAGCTACATCCTAACATTGTCATTTGTGTAATATGAGTGTAATTGTCTTTCTGTATTTTCTTTGTAAAGCATTGTGCCTTATGTATTTTATTTATAACATTTCAAAAGTATTTGTAAGCTTTTCAACATATTTTATATGTTTGAAACATGGATATTCCACCACAAGCTTACTCACTACAAAATCTTTTAAAAAGTTTAGAAAAGGACTTGGTAATTAGGGCTATGACGATATATAGAGAATAATATGTACCCTTTTCCATATCACATCCTGTATCAGCTTGAAAAACTAATATCAGCCAGAGGGCCGAAGGCCTGAGGGCTGATATTGGTCGAGGTTGAGTGGTTTATCAGTTTATCCTTGATTGTGACAGGTGAGCTCTATGGACCTGTGGTTTATCAGTTTTACCTTGATTGTGACAGGTGAGCTCTATGGAGCTGTGGGTTATTAGTTTTACCTTGTACCTGACAGATGAGCTCTATGGAGTTGTGTTTTATCAGTTTTACCTTGATTCTGACAGGTGAGCTCTATGGAGCTGTGGGTTATCAATGTTACCGTATATACTCGCCTATAAGTTGGTATTTTGGGAGTTAAATTTTGGTCCAAAACTCTATGTCCGACTTATAGGCGAGGCACAAGGAGACTTTTTTTCTGGACTGTGAAATGTAGCATTTTAAATATGTTTCTGACGACTATTGAAGAACAAAGTCTGGATTACATATAAACATATATGCATTCAAAGATGATACAAATATTACAAACATTTACTTACTTTAATGGTTTTATTTTTATCTCAAGAGTGCATTGCTTATTTGTTTAATGATTTAAAATTAAATATTGGCATCATTTCGAGAAAATAATTAAAACCAGGTCAAAAAATCACTACATTGATTTTAAATTCTCAGCCTATTCTGGCAAAAAGTTGCACCAACTTAGAAGTGGGTCATTGGCAAATCCCTTCAAAATTACCTCAAAAAACACAACCGACTTATAGGCGGACTGACTTATAGGCCAGTATATACGGTACCTTGTACCTGACAGATGAGCTCTATGGAGCTGAGGTTTATCAGTTTTATGTCATTTCTGACAGATGAGCTCTATAGAGCTGTGGTTTATCAGTTTTACCTTTTTTTATGACAGGTGAGCTCTATGGAGTTGGTCCAAGAGATACACCAGGTGTTGATGGACAGAGAAGACACCTGTATCAGAACCTGCTTCTCACTACAGCTGGACGGAGTCACACTAGACAACTTCGCAGAACTCAAAAGCATAGAAGGACTCAAAGAGGGCTCAGTCATCAAAGTGGTCGAAGGTGGGTTCTTTTCAGCGAGTGAAGTTTGTCAAAAAGCACAATTTATAAAAGTCTAAATTCAAATATTTTGTGCAAGCTTTGAGGTAGGTAGAATAATGGTATATGATTGATTACTTTCAGAGCCTTACACAGTTAGAGAAGCCCGTATACACGTTCGTCACATCCGAGATTTACTGAAGTCTGTGGACCCTGCTGATACGTATAATGGAGTTGACTGTAACTCGCTGTCCTTCCTCAACACTGTCACTGTAGGAGATATTCTAGGTCAGTTCAGGGCTTTATATGTCAAATCTAAGTGATACGCTAAAATAATACAAGTCTTACGTTCTTTGTGACATTTTTTGTTTCAGTTTATATTAAGATTACACTGATGTGTAATGATCCTTATAATAACAAACTCAAGGGTTTGAAAAATTCGGAGAGATGGTCCTGAATAAAGGAATTGGGTTTCCATGATATATTTTAATCATTTGAGTATCATGTTTTTTTAGACAAGAAAAGGTCTAAGCCTGACTCAGTTGACTGCACACCTCCCGACTACATAATGCCCAACAGCAAGGAGCGGCCCCTACTTCCTCTACACCCAGGCCTGAAGGAACTGAAGGTTCGTTTTATTGAAAATAATCTTCACTGCTTAGAAATGAAGTGGTTGTATAGTTTAATATGAGAATTTTCTGTTTAGGGTCCACAATGCTTGAAAGTGTTAACATATAGTGGGTGGAACCCTCCCCCCGGAAATAGAAGAATGCATGGTAGGGGGAATTTCATTCATGATATCAATCAAATTATCTATAATGTCTAACATGAAGCTTGATTTTCTACAGAAGCTGGTTATTCCTCTGTGTTGTAGGTGATTTGCTGTATCTGTATGTTCTAACCCTGGAAGATAAGAAATATCACATTACAGCCTCCACCCGAGGGTTCTATGTCAACCAGTAAGTAGTCATCCCACACTGCATTTGTGTTGCACAAAAAAGGAATGTCTAGTTTATTTATCATCTGTGTTTCAGAGGAATGCCTGTTAAAATTTCTTTATTTATTTCATCTTTGTTTCAGGTCAACTGAAGATGAATTCAATCCTAGAGCTGCTCAGCAGAAATTTCTCTCTCACTCTCTCATAGATCTTCTAAATCAGGTACACAGCAGGTTTTGTTAAAGGAAAAGTATATCACAAGATAATGTAAGAGTATACCCCATATATCATATAAATGTAGCATTATTTGATGTTTACCACTTGTTTTGTCCTGCCATTGTAGATAAGTCCAAGTTTTAAGAGGAACTTTAGCATCCTTCTGAAGAAGCGGGGACAGAAGCACCCGTTTGAGCGGGTCCCCACCCCCTACCAGATCTACAGCTGGATGGCCCCGCAGCCGGAGCATACCGTGGACTACATCAGGGCCGAGGACGGTCAGTATCTAAAAAAAGTAACATTAACTGGGGTGTTTAATTACTTAACACATTTGTATCAATGTCATAAATTAGAGTCTTCATTGCAAATGATTTTACAGGTTTCAGATTGAATGCATATATGAAAGAACAAATTTGTCCCTTTATATTAATGCTCAGTAAGAACTGGGTGTTTATGAGAGAAGAGTTTTGTACCTTTTTGTTGCTATTCAGTAAGGACTGAGTGTTTATGTTATTGTTTAATAGCCTTCTCCACACGTCTGGGTTATGAGGAACACATTCCTGGGCAGACTCGGGACTGGAATGAAGAGATTCAGACAACTCGTGAATTATCAAAGAAAACCCTCCCAGAGAGACTGATCAGAGAACGTGCAGTGTTTAAGGTAAGGCTGAGTACAAATTATGAGAAATTGTCTGCAACAATTAAAAGGAGTATAGTCGTTGATTCAGGGGTTAGCTTTGATGTCATTTTGTCCCTGAAATTTAGTATAAATGAACTGAAATAAAATCTTTCCTTTTATAATTCATTTTTAGGTGCACAGTGACTTTGTTGGTGCAGCCACACGTGGAGCTATAGCTGTGATTGATGGAAATGTCATGGCGATAAACCCAGGGGAGGATACCAAGTATGTTTTTATATACACATTGTTGTGCTCGAGGAATGAAATAATTGTTTATCAGAGGAGAGTGTTGAAGCATTGACAATTTGTATTACAAATGAAACACTGATGATTGTCATTTGTATTGTAGGATGCAGATGTTCATCTGGAACAACATTTTCTTCAGCCTTGGATTTGATGTGAGAGAGCATTATAAGGACTTTGGTGGAGATTACGCTGCTTATATTGCCCCGGTGAGTATTATTATAAGCCTTGTTGAAGTAGGGATTTTTTGGAAATTATACTTCTTATATTGACTCTATGTGGCTTACTGTACAGCAGGAAATTAACTCGCGGAGTTAATTTTCGCTATATTCGCGGAAAAAGAAATTCCACGAAATCAACATACAGTGAATAATTCTTTAAAAGTTTTATAAGGATAAATTGAAATTTTATTATTTTCTGTGATTAGCTGTAGACTGTCTTTATAATAATGCGAGTGTATGGATCAATTACAAACATGTAGTTGTAGGTGTTTTTAAAGCTTATTAATTGTTTGATTTATTTCTATAGCTAACGATTAACTTTGCCATCTAATAGACGTGCGATGTAATTATTTAAAATAAAACATGCTTGTTAAATTTTACCCGTGCATATTACTCAGTCATTACCTTTAATCAAGGCATTTACATAGTAAACTGGGTAACGACAATAAATTAAATTCATTATATGATTAAAAGTTCAATATTTTGACTATGGTATAATTCTATTTCTAATTTGGACCCGGAAATAAAGGAATCTAAATGCGTAACATAATTTTTACTTCAAATCAGGATCAGTGCGGTGTGTCGTTGTTATTCAATCGGGCTTAAAATCGACACAATAAATAGACTTGACTTTTCTGTCTGATATGTGAGATATACATATACAGACTTTCGTAAGACAGAGACAGAGGAAATATCAGTTCACACAATATATACCTACAGAAAAATGCTTTCAAGTACTGTTTAAGAAATGTATGATTTCCCTTTTCGCGAACTCAAACGACCGCGATTTGCTGAAAATTGAACAAATCGTGATCTTTTCCGACCACGATTTTAACCTGCTATACAGTATTTGTCTGATAGAATGTTTTATTTCTGTAATTAATGTTTAAGTATATCAGAGATCATATCACTGAAGTAAAATGTTACTGCTGTTTTCCAGGGTAATGATCTACAGGGTGTGAAGGCGTACTTTAACCTGGATACTGAGGGGCTCTACACACTGGGGACTGCTGTGATTGACTACCGGGGGTACAGGGTCACCGCCCAGTCCATTATACCAGGTACATACTTTCCTACATTAAATAGGCTGGTACAGATTTAGTTGTCAGATCTCTTCCTCAGTTCTTGATCTGGAAACGAGACCCGCTTGTTGCATATTTAAACAAAGAATAATACCATTTATATGATTTCAATATGCAATACACTAGAATACATCAAATAACTAATCAAGATTGTTTTCTGAAATGAATAAATTGGGTGATAATTGAAGACTTTAAAGTACTGTAGCTTCTACACAAATTGTCTCTTGTTTTTAGGGAAGAAGGTGTGATTTTCTTGTGAATTGTTTAAGGGTTGACTTTTCTTTGCTAGGTATCTTAGAGAGAGAACAAGAACAGTCTGTTTTATGGCTCTATCGACTTTAGTTTTCTTTGCTAGGTATCCTGGAGAGGGAACAAGAACAGTCTGTTTTACGGCTCTATTGACTTTGGTTTTCTTTGCTAGGTATCCTGGAGAGAGAACAAGAACAGTCTGTAGTGTACGGCTCTATTGACTTTGGGAAGACTGTCGTGACGTGTGATAAATATGTAGAACTGGTGAGTGGATACATGTCGTCTAGGCACAAGTGGGTGGCAACTTTTAGTGGTAATGAAAATTTCTTGCTGTTTAAAATTGAAATGAAATTCTTTTCTCTCTCTTTAGCTGCAAAAGACTGCTCCACAGCTGAAAATCTGTCCACACAAGTAAGTGTCCTGTTTTATCTTTTATTTAACACATTTAAGAGAAAACTAACAATGAAGTCTCGAATGAAGCACACATTGTTTTACAGGGGGTAAATGATTGATGTAACATCCGGTCAGTAAATGCATGATGCTAGAACCATAAACTTAAAAGAAAATTTTTGGTTTATTTTCAGGGTTATTAGTGAGAAAGGGGATGAAGTGGAACTCTATACATCTCTTGAATGCAAGGTAAAAAACATTTTAAGGTTCTCGAAAAAAGCAAATGGAAATTTTTTTTCTTTTAAAACTTTAGTTCACTAATTAAAAGTGCATTTTTTTCAATTACTTGTTAAATGCTGTAGAATGTTTCAGGGAGTCATTTAATTGGCATGCTTCTTAAATTTCTATTTATATTTTCAGGGAATCATTGGGAATGACAAGCGTCATTATATCCTAGATCTACTGAGAACTTTCCCTCCAGATATCAATTACCTCCAGCGTAAGTCAGAGTCTTCTGAAGACATTGGGCTAGTTGATATTTATAATCCTAGAGTCAATATAACGTCTTATTACATATGACTGACATAAGGAGCTATTGACATGTTTGCCATAATCTTTTTTCTAATAAAAAAATCTTGTTTCCAGTTGAAGAAGAGCCCCTGAGTAAAATCATGCAGGAGCACGGGTATCCCAAAAAACATCCTCACAGACTGGCATGTCTACGACAGGAACTGATCGAGGCTTTTGTAGAGTAAGTCAAAATAACAACATAGAGGTTTCTGTGTATTTTAATCTGAGAGATTTATATTTAAAATAAGCCATTTGATGTACTGTCCAGTTTCACTTTGTAATGTAAGCTATTTGTTATTATTTCAATCCTGTCTAAAATAATAATGATAATACAGATGAATTGATCAATTAGGAAATGACCAAAAAAATTTATATCTAAAGCTACCCATTATTATAAACTTGTTTCTCCTGATGGTAGCTCTTTTCCATCTGTTATAGGACTAGATATGTAGCATTTGTGAGACATGCAGCTTACCAATTCCAGCAACTTCAACAACAAAGCCAGAAAAAGTCAGCCGAGAACAAGGTAACAGATAGAGCTGTCAGGAAATCAACATTTTTATGTCTTTGAAGAAGGGAGGGAATATTGCTTTTCTGCTGTCGGTCGGTCTGTCAACCATTAATTTCCGTTCATTTTCTTCGCAGAGGTTGCACATATTGAAATGAAATTTGGTATACAGATTTATGTTCTGTTTTGGGCACGATTGGGCTATTTTGGACAGAGTTATGCCCCTTGGACTTAGAAAAATTCCAATTATTTTGGGGAGGGAGGCATAATTGTTTTACAAACATCTCAAGACCTGTATGTGTTATCTGAAAATGGTCAGGTATTTATCTGTAGTCTTATAATTTGTGTAGGAACAGAAGTTGGTTCCACAGGAGATAGAGCTGGACGGCCTCGAGGAGAAGACCGAGGAAAAAGGAGAGGAGGACAAAGAGAAGAAGGAGAAGGCGGACACGGAGAACATCGACGAGGCCAAGAAGATCGTGGAGGCCCTAACCGGGTCCGACGGCGAGTCCTGTAAGTCTACCGATACATACTCCTAAAACTGTCACCTTAGCTTATTGATTACAAATCTAAGTGAATAGTATTTTCATATATTAATTAGCTATTTTTTATTTGTTTTTTTTTCTTTTGTTTTTTTAACAGTTGAAGAGAATAGTAAAGACATTGTGAAGAAGGCAGCAACAGCTGTAGGATCTCTTAGTGAAACAGGTAAAGCAGGACAGGTGGTTGCTTTAGTGCTTCATTGTGTTAAACCTTCAAAAACGTTACTCTGGTCTAGAGAAAAATGTAAACTTAAATTCATGGTTTTATTGCTTGCAGAGTTCAGTATCCTCTTCAATCCAGATGTATTCCAACCACATGTCAAACATGCTGATGAAAAGGTTAGTGTTTATAATTGTAACAAAGAAAAAGTGAAAGTTACACTCAAAGGGCAGAATTGCATCAAGATTTATTTTCAATAATAGTACATTTATTTGTGGCAGCAGAATTGCTCCACATCATGTTTATGCATCTTTGTCATATACGGTGAATGTCAAATTTTCCTTAAACTAGAAGAATTTTATAGATAGTCTGTACTCGGTATTTTATTCATGGGTTTCTTTGTGTTTTCAGAGTGACCAGTTCCAGAAACAGAAGAAACTTGTCAAAGATGCTGCTGAATTTCTTGTTCTTCATCAAATCCCATCATTTGTAAGTATCTCTTCATTTAAAAATATCTATCTACATCATTTGTAAGTAACTATTGTCAAATCCTAACTTTTGGAAGTATCTTCAAATCCTCCTAGCATTGTCAAGGCCGTTCATTTGTAAATGTAAACTAACTGTAAATTTCCTTAACTTTTAAGTAATCAAGGTTTTATTTTTCAGATCAGTGACTGTATGGAGCACACATCATCCCCAATTGATGGCTTTACTCTCTCTGAGGCCCTACACAACAAGTAAGTTACACATGACTGGAGAAGGATTGATCCAATGTTCATAAGAAATAATATTGCCTGTTTGTTAAATGTAAATAAATGCAATTACTGTCAATTCCAGGGGCATCAACATCCGGTACCTTGGAAAAGTGGCGGAAATGATCTCCAAGTACTCCTCTGTGTCATATGTTTATGTGAGTACATTTAAACTTTTACCAGGAATATACAAGTTATATCAATTTGAAACAACTGTTTATTCTTATTTGCTAACAAACAACAACAAAATGTGAAAACTTCTATGCTTTTTCAACTTATACTAGTGACTTAGAGGACAACCTTGTAAGTTTTGTTGTTTTTCTCTTTGCAGACCATTGTCATATCAGAACTGATTTGCCGTGCAGCTAAGCACCTGTTCAAGTCGTACATGCAGGGTGTGGACATGATGAACACGTCAGCTGCTATCTGTCACTTCCTGAACTGTTACATTGGATCTTATCCCACGCCACACGCTCAGGTCACTGCGGACGAGGTAACATAAAAAGGGCCTGGAAAGTGAAATTACAAAAGTGTTCTGTAAACAATATACAATTATTCAAAATTGGCAAGGTCAATTAGCTGAAAGACATTTTTGCTTGCATAGAAATTCAAAATGTATTAATTTTGTTTCAGTTGCAGAGCAAGAAGGCTAAGAGGAAGAATAACAAGAAAAACAAATCTGTTTTCTTGAGCATTGGTGAGTGTTTATACAAGCATTTATCTGTGTGTTACAAAATCGTAAGTTCCATTCTTTGTATCTAATGGAATGTACCTGTTGTAGACAATACAGAGTGGGTCAATGAGACGCCCTCCAAACTGTGGAAGAAAATCACAGAAGAAGTGTCCGAGTATTTTGACTACAAACTGGACTGGTGAGTTATACATAATTAAGTAATACAATATACAGCGAGATAACTCTTGACAGGTTTTCCTTGAGGATCAGTATCATTTTTTGGATGTCCAGTGTTTTCCCTGAGAACCGGCTCCTGGCCAAATTGAACGCTACAATTGACAAAAATGCCACTTAGAAGAAAAAAAAGTTTAGTTGTTGTAAGGTCCACAGAGATTTGTCATAAATCTCAGCTCAAAGCCCTTTACAATTGATCTCTAACCTTTTGAAATAAAGGGAAAACACTGGGTGTCAGGTGTCTGAATGTCATTGGATAAAAAAATCAAGATCATTGTTCATTGTAGTGTTGGTCTTCGCAATGCAAAAAACAAATGTCACTTTTTATATTCAGTCACGTATGTTGTCTTGGAAATGCAAAGAAATGTCTTTAAGTTCCTTAAAAATTAACTTCATGTAAACTAATAAAGCCTTCATGTAGAATAATTTATAATCACTAGATTTGTTGGTCACTAAAATAACTCGTTCTAAGGTATATGGTATGAATCTTCCTCCTGTAATGTTAGTACATGTTTTGTTTGTAGCGATTCCGTCGAGCACGCTGTGGAGAAGTACGGACTCCAGCGAGTCTCTATGCTGAGGTCGTTCTGTCTGAGTGTAGGAATCCAGGTCTTACTCAAGGAATACAACCTGGACATCAAGAACAAACAGATCTTTAATGAAGAAGATATTGTGAACGTTTTCCCTGTTGCCAAACATATTCACCCCAAGGTATTGTGTTTATTACTGACACAGCTTTGAGAAGCATATTGTATAAGTTGCTTAACATTAGAGCTTTAAACTAAACTTAAATGAAAACATTGCTTTTACAGGCCTCCGATGCTTATCATTTCTTCACGAGTGGACAGAATAAGATCCAGCAGGGTTTACTGCGGGAGGGCTACGACTTGATCAGTGAGGCACTCAATCTTCTGAACAACGTGTACGGAGCTCTTCACCCAGAGATCGCCGCGTGTCTTCGACTTCTCGCTCGCCTCAATTACATCATGGGAGAATACGGAGAGGTAGGGATTTAATGCCAGTAGATCTCTCTGTGATCTTTTGTTATGTTTATTGAAACAGTACATAAAACATCTTACAGCCAGTAGATGGCACTGTAATCGTTTTATATCTTCATTGAAACTGTACATAAAACATCTTAAATGTTTCTTGTAGGCCATGTCTTTCCAACAACGGGCAGTTTTAATGAGTGAACGAGTCTTGGGCATTGATAACCCAAATACAATCACTGAATATGTAAGTAGAGCTATCGAAGTTGAAATGTTATTTCTAAATTCAAATTCCTCGGTTCCCGTAAAACTTAATCTTTGAAATTTATTCTTCAGGCCCATCTTGCCCTGTACTGCTTTGCCAACAGTCAGGTGTCCAGTGCTCTAAGGTTGATATACAGATCACGATATCTGGCTTTACTTTGTCACGGAGAGGATCATCCAGAGGTGGCACTGATTGATGTAAGTACTCAAAGGTCAAACATTTAGTACTGGTAGTACTTAATGGTCAAATAGAGATACAAAAACAGTAAACTGTAAATTCTAAGGAGATTAGTAGAACATGTATATTTTTAAGGTCTGATTAAAATTTATAGAATATACCTGTATATTTAGTTATAAAATGAGTGGTCTTCTTAGGTTGTTGATGTAAACTGGTAATTAATGCTTGATAATATTACTAAACTCGTCTTTCACAGAGCAATGTTGGACTGATTCTCCACGCTGTCGAGGAGTTTGATTTGTCCCTGAGGTTCCTGGAGCATGCTCTGGAAGTCAATACAAAGTCAGATTTGTTTTCACCTGAAAACAAAATACATCAATTTGTCACTTAATTCTGTTTTATCAGTTAAAAATGTACAAAGAGTAAAATGTCAGTGTATTTTTTTTCTATTCAGATATTTTGGTCAAAGAAGCATGAAGGTTGCGATGAACTACCACTTGGTTGCTAGGACTCATTCCTGCCGTGGAGATTTCAGGGCGGCTCTACAGAGTGAAAAAGAGGCTTATGCCATCTACAAACAAACGGTGAGTGAATTATAATATTACTATTGTATAAACTTTAAGAGTAAATATTAGGATAAATCAGGGAATGAGATGTGTAAATTGAGCTTGACTGATTATTGTGTATATATTTTTTTTAGCTGGGAGAGGAACATGAGAGAACAAAGGAGAGCTCGGAATGCCTTAAACACCTGACACAACAAGCCGTCGTGTTTCAGAAGAAAATGAACGAGATCTACAAGGGAGAGAAGAGTATAACCTTACCACCCCTCCACATTCAGACTCCCTCTATAGCGAGCGTGCTCGACACTCTAAATGTCATCAACGGCATCGTCTTTGTACAAATCAGGTAATTCTCCCTCCATAGCGAGCGTACTTGACACTCTTAATGTCATCAATGATATCTCTTTGTACAAATCAGGTGACTGGAATAGTAAATCATTTTATTATACCAAGGTCTTTGCATTATAGACCAAAGTAATGCTTATGCAAGTATCACTGCTAGAAATGAATAGGTAATCCTGTAGCTGTAATGATAATTGACGTGATAATCTTATATTTTGCACCACTTAGTCTTGAATGAAAGTTTAATAAAGTATGGGAAGAAACAGGTTTTAATGTGTAAGTATAAGGATCTTTGAGACAGATGTATGGATGCCCCAGTGATTATTGTTTCTTTTGAAAATTTCAGCCAAGAAGACATTGAGAAGTTCCGTCAGCAGGTCAGCATGAAGGGGGCAGCAATAACAGAGGAAACGGAAAAACCCAAAGACTCTCTGACAATTACTGAACTCTCGGACGATACTAGTCTCCCTAGTAACCACACTCAGGTGAACGGCGACATTTCTCACACCGTACCACGAGAAGTGACGGTGGGAGGGGAGTGAGGGCTTCTGCTTTTATAGACCGCCATTAATTTCACTGAATGTGTGTTTGCCAGTGTTTGAGTACACGAGAATTAGCCACGCTAAAAACAGAGCAGTGAGGGGTAGGAGGAGAACCTCTTGTTTGCTTGTGGCTTGGAGAGGAACTCAGCAGTTCCTGTAATGACTCAGAAGTCTCCACTTCATTTATCAGGCTCCTGGCTTCGCGGACAAACACTTCCCAAATTTCATTGTAAAACTATCGATCCAGCATTTTCTGCCTGGATAAACCTCAGCAAATGCGAAGCACTCGCTGGTGTGACTGATATCAATATTTATAGAATCAATTAATCAACAGTGTGAATTGTGATATGTTTTTGTGTGCCAAGATGTTGAACATTTCATGATGTAATTAAAACATGAAGTCATTGACAACTCTTGATATATAAAGTGTGATACATTAATATAAGTATATATTCCATATCATACAGAAATCAAGTATCTAGCCCCTATATCTTATCTGTATTATCAATTGAGGGATATTATTCTGCATTTAAATGTTAGAATGGACTGTCATTGTTTGTGCATTAGGGGGTTGTTAACTTCTATTGTTTTGACCTAGGAAGGGTAGAATACCGACCTGTATGTTTTGACTGTGGTAGGGTAGACATTCCTATGTGTGATTTGAAGTGTGAGTGTGTATCATTGTCAGATCATCTTAGTTGTGTGTTTATCAAATGTCATGTTTCATATTACAATACAAATTTTTAATAAAAAGGAAAAAAAACTATTTGCCTTCTTGTATGTATTTCATTTATACCAACTTGATGTTCAACAACTCAACACATGATAATTATAAGGAACACTTCAGACAGGAGATTTCAGATGACATTCAACTTGATTAAACTAGGAACATGTTTAAAAAAAACATTGTGTTAAATGAAGAAAATATTGTAAACCAACTATTATTTGCGTTATCTTTTATTTGCTATTTTTCAGTTTAAATTCAGTATGCAAGATTTTCAGGACTGAGGAAATATTCTCTACAAATACAGAGCAAAATAAATGGTTCATGGCTATTAGTATTCAGGAGTTGATGTAGGTCTCAAACCTCGCAGATATTTCTCATGAAAAACTTGGTTTACAATATCTGATGATTAAGGTAGGACAAAACACCCGTGGATTCTATTTTAACCCATTTCTTAAAAAAGTACTGGAGAAAAAAAGAAGAATATTACTATATTGATAACAATGAATGATCCCTGTAAGAAAATAAGTTTTGGCAGGTTTGCATCATATTTTGTGAAAAAATCAGAGAATCCTATATATTGGTCACTTGGGAGCTTACATTTTGGAATGTGTTTACCCTATCTAAGTGCAATAAACAAGCAAGTAACAGTCTGTTATAAAATGCAGTGTAACTTTTGTTCGATAAATAGTAGAGGGCCGATATTTGGACACATATATAAGGAGTCTCCATTCAAGGTCAAGGTCATATCTAAAGGTCATATATTGTGACGTCATCTACTAAATCTTAGTTTTTTTTTTTGCCATTGAAATTTTTTAAATCGCCAAAATATCTGAAACCACCAGTTCAGTTTTCTTTATTTTTACACATTTTATTCTAAGATCCATTTGAATCATTCTGTTGATTTTTTGTAAAAATTGAATCATCCATTTTCTCTACACAAATTTGCAATAGATCAATTGATAATTCTAAAATAAGACTAATTTTCAAGTCGAACGTCTGATTTCACAATCTTCTTACAGGGGTCTGATAGGCCATATTTCAGACTATGTGGGCAAAAAATGTATGGTTGAATTTCTTCCATATAATATATAAAGAGAGATTTTGTATCCTAGAACAAAATACCAAAGTTTCAGAAAAACTGAATTTGAGGAAAAATTTGGCCTATCTATGGTGTCCTACCTAAGTTGTTTTAATACAGTATAAATGTTTTTCTCTGTTCATATTAGTCAGACTTGTCTATAAGTTTGTCTATCAGTTTTTCTATCGGGTATTTTTTTCTCTGTGTATATCAGTAAGTCTTGTCTGTTAGTTTGTCTATCAGTCTGTCCGTCTATCTGGTAGTCCATCTCTGTGTGCCTCAGTCACACTTGTTAGTTTGTCTATCGGCCAGTCTGTATATTAAGCAGTCCGTCTCTCTGTGTATCAGTTAGTCTTATCTGTTAGTTTGTCTGTCTATCACGCAGTCCGTGTCTGTGTTTATCAGTCAGTCTTGTCTTTAGTTTTTCTGTCTATAATTTTGAAATTTTGAGTCGGGGCTAACCATTTATATACTGAAAATTACGGTTCTTTGGTTTTCATTTTAGAGAGGAGGGTGGGGGGGGGTTAATTATGAAAGAATAGTTTGCTATATATGTTTTAAAAACAGAGCGCGACTTTCCTATGAATATGAGATTTAAATAAAAAAATATTATATGAAGTACAAATTATACTGATTTTATTTTGAAGATAACAAGCTCTTATCAAACTCAAGAGTCCATTGAAACCATTTAAAACGGGAGCAGAGCAAACATGAACCTCTGAAAATTAATAACTATTAATTAATTCAGGGGTGTGACCAGGTGTCATGAAGAAGTAATCATCTCCTGTAGACAGGTGTTCCTTGTCATGATCAGACAAAAAGGAAAAAATCAAAACATGTAGACAATTTTGTGTGAAAATATTAAAGGCTAATTTGCCATTTTTTTAATATAAAATACGTCAGTCAGCCAGTCTGATTAAAATCAAAACTTCACTACTTCTTGAAAAAAATTGATCGTCGTGCAACAATCACGAAAGAAAGGAGCCAGTGAAGATTTGATTTTTATTAGAAGGGTCAATCAAAAAAAAAAATTTGCTGACAATATCTTTGTACTGACCATGGAATTGTTGAAATGTTAACTTTAAACAAGACTGTTTATATTTTTGTATCATTGAGTATCATCAACTTCTTTGTCAATAGCTTGTATCGTTTTAAACAGTTTCTTACGTATTTGTAGCACCTTCTTTTAACTAGGGAGACGTAAACTCCTTATGTAATTAATAGTGGTCTATTGTTACATAAAAAAGGGAGGTTGAAGATAGAAAAGTCATCACCTTTATTATGAAATGTAAGATATCCAAATACGAACCAAATGTGAAGGACTCTGTGGTATCTTTTATTTTGAGTTCAAAAGAATACATCAAATCAACGCATAAATGAAAAATGATAAAACGTTGTCGATATATTTAAATGTTGAGTTGAAGGTCACAGCAATAGACTTCTTTTCATGTAAAAAAATCTTGGGGGACTCTGTTTCATATACAAAAAATATGCCAACCTTTAACAGGCACAATTTGTTCCCATGGTAATTCCAACAGATTGCTGGAAGACTTCATTTCCAAATAAAATGTTCAATTATTTCGGGTCCTCGGGATGTCTTATAATATCGGGGTGCTCGTGAATTGACTTTCAGGTGTTCTTACACGGAGCGTTCCAGTTTTGGGCGAAATGACAGTAGCCAATAGTAAAATACATTGAGGTCATCTTTAAATTAATGTTTGGCTGCCCACTTTCGACTCAGGATGAAAAAAATGGATAGGTAGGAAGTTTGGGAATATTATTTCATAGAAAATTTCAACCAACATAAATACGATGATGACGGGATTCGATTTTTCACGGATAAAGGGGGATGTGACTGTTTCCTAATTAAAATTAAAAAAAGTTTTGAGTCGGTCCATTTTTAGTCAGTCGGTCGGGAGAGGGTAAATAAAGGAATTTTCTTCAAGGTCAGGCCATAAATATGTCATAAATTAACACAAACAAACACCTCAACTTGACAATATTTCATATGCTTTTGTAATTTTTAACTGTGAATATCCTCAATGCGAATATTGAAAAATGCATGCGCTACTGGGCTTCCGTACATTATCTTTGCATGCAAATTATCCGGATACATATCCATATTGGTTTGGATATTCATCTCGTTTCCACCGGAAGTACACAAGACAACCGGCCAACTTGGACGTGGCGAAAAACAAATGCATAAGAATGTTTACATCTAGGCATATATGTAAATGAAGTAATCTAATAATCTTAACAAAACAAAAAGAAGAAAGAATACGATATAAAAATAACAAGGCAGCGATTGAAGGTGAGTCTATTTAATGGATATATGGATCGCACTGAAAGGTCATAAACTATTGTCACTTCAGGGTAATGGAATTTTGGTATTAAAGTCATTGAATTAAATAGAGAATGAAAGGTCTTTGATATGACTATTGCTTCCAGAAAATATGAATGATATTGTATGAGTGGAACATAAAAGTCCCATTTTTTTTACAGTAGGAGGGTCATAGTACAGTACCTTTGAAGGCTTTCACTATGAAATAGTTTTGGGTTTTTTTCTTATACACCGAAAACATAATCAGAAATCTGCCTCAAAGTGTTATATGTTATATCCCCACTCCTTTGATATGGTGTCCTTCAGTTTTTCTGTTCATTGAGACCACCTTTACTAACCAGCTAACAATTAATGTTATTTACAGGTTGATTGACAAATTTAACAATGACAGATTTAGGAGAGAGCTCGTCACCTTCCGCCCCTGGGGCTGTAAAACAATTTTTCAGACGAGTAGGAGAGGTATATTACACCATTTCTTATCATGATTTAATTGTATAATTAAAAATGTGGTATAGTATTGGAAAAAATGATATAATATTTCTTGAATATTCCTACTGTGCAGATCAATATTTTTCAATATAACATACAAATGATATATAATACATGTGTAACGGGAGAGGAGAACGTGACATATCAGACCAGATCTGACCCTTGGCCCCTGAACTTCCAGTCAGATGCTCTACTTAATGGAGCTATCAGGCTGGATTCGAAACCCAGTCTGATTCGCTGCAGTTTTCTCCTCTCCTGTTACACATATGTGCATTGAAAATTGTTGTGTAGCAAAAATATTTTTTTAAACCATAATTTTGTGTTACAGACAAAACAGAACCTTCTTGACAAGGCTACACCATACACATCCTTTAGATGGGTCTTCACACTTGTTGTATTTTTAGCATATGGACTTCGAGTTTACTATTTACAGGTATTTATTCTAGAACATCTTATAATTTATTACTTTATCATTATGGTCCCAGTTCTTCAAATTTATAATTTTGAGTAAGGAAGGAGTTAAATTTTGTAGATTTCATGGGATAAAGAAACAAATGAATGGATATACTCCACAAAAATTAAATTTTAAACTATTTAAACGTTTTTCTTTCCATCAAATTTAGTAATCATGACCCAAGATGTTATTCAAACAAGAAAATAATCTTACAATTCTATTTTTTTTTTCAATATTAGCTAATATTTCATTTCATCTTTAAATTACATTTACCAATCCACATTTAACATTGATATAGCATTATTTTTTGTAGATATTTGGATTTTGGCTAACTTTGTATTTCTTTTATTGTAGGGTTGGTATATTGTCACATATGCCCTGGGGATTTATCTGTTAAATCAATTCATAGCATTTTTAACTCCCAAAGTGGACCCAGCCTTTCAGGAACAAGATGATGATGGTATTCCATTATTTCAAATTGTAGTAGTTCTTTATTTTTAAATCTTATTAATTTACCTGTAAATTTTGTAAACTTGAGATGTTAGTGATGAGAATTTTGGTACATGTACATGTTCCAATGATATAAAATATCCATTTATCCACATGCAGACATGGGGAAATCGTAATTGTAATCATTAATCAGCTGTTATCAATAATCAATAAAACTTTTAAACATATATAATGTACTGACTTTCCAAAGCATTCCAGTATTGGCGATGTTGTAAGGAAACTGTAGTGCTTCAGAACCCACCAGTTGTAGTCTTAAATAAGCCTTTTTGAATTTCATTGTATTGAGGAACTGTATGTTCATTACAGAGGATGGACCATCACTTCCTACAAAAGCCAATGAAGAATTCAGACCTTTTATGAGAAGGTTACCTGAATTTAAGTTTTGGTAAGTCAGAATTACAACAACAGATTTTGAGTGAACCATCTGAGTCATTTTCTCCAGAAGTTTGTAAATGATATCAGCTCATTGCAAATGCAAAACATTATTTATTTAGTTAACAAACCTGTAAGGAATGAAACATAGAAAATTTAATCAGAAATATGAAATCAGTGTTTGGAAGCTGCAGTGTACTTTTATAATATAAGGATATATATTTAATAAAATACTTGCATATACATTTTTTGAATAACACACTGTAGTTATATTTAATATGGGTTTCATCCTTTAATAAAGTTGTAAAAAATCTTGCCTTGATTATTTTATGTTGGAACTTTTAAAAATCATCAGAATATTTTGAAAGTCCTAAGATAAATAACGAATGCTGCTTGATTCGTCTTCACAGAAAAGATTGCTAAGATCTTTACATGGTTTATATCTTTATTTAGGTGTTCCGTTTTATTGTAGGTATAGCACAACTAAAGCCATCGTCATTGCGATGATATGCACTTTTTTTGAGGCCCTAAATATTCCTGTGTTCTGGCCAATTTTAGTCATGTACTTCATCATTTTGTTTATGATAACCATGAAACGACAAATAAAGGTAAATCACAACGACACTGGTATAAAATAATATACATTTATTGACTGAGTTCGAGGGCAACATGCGTTTTGTCATACCCAAGAACCAAACTGTCTGGCTGAGGCCATTAGGCCGAAGGCAAACAGTTTGGTTTGAGGGTCCGACAAAGCACATTTTGCCCACAAACTCAGTCAATAAATGTTTTGTTATACCTTTCATTTTATTTTATTTATTTTTTGACAAATATATATTTCGTACTGTCTTCCATGATGTAACATCAGGTCCGTCTGTTAAACATCAACATATGAAAATGAGATTAAGCTCCCTCCATTCTGTGATGTAAGCCGTACATCTCATCGACCGGTCCAACATTGATTTTTTCATGCCCGCTCAGCAAAACTTTAGAAATGTTAGACTTTTTTAGCTCACCTGAGCCAAAGGCTCAAGTGAGCTTTTCTGATCAAAATTTGTCCGTTGTCTGTCGTCGTTGTCGGCGTCGTTGTTGTAAACTTTTCACATTTTCATCTTCTTCTCAACAACTACTGGGCCAATTTCAACCAAGTTTGCTACAAAGTATCCTTGGGTAAAGGGGATCAAAGTTTGTTCAAATGAAGGGCCATGCCCTTTTCCAAGGGGAGATAATTATGAATTAGAGAAAAATTAATGTCATTTTTAAAAAATCTTCTTCTCAAGAACCGATGGGCCAGGAAAGATGAAACTCTTGTGGAATCATCCTCAGGTAGTGTAGATTCAAATTTTTTTCAAATCATGACCCCTGGGGGTAGGATGGGGCCAAAATGGCCAATCAAAGTTTTACAATGGAGTATAAAATAAAAATCTTTAAAAATCTTCTTCTCAAGAACCGCTGGGCCTGGAAAGATGAAACTCATGTGGAATCATCCTCAGGTAGTGTATATTCAAGTTTGTTCAAATCATGACCCCTGGGGGTAGGGTGGGGCCAAAATGGCCGATCAAAGTTTTACATAGGAATATATAGGGAAAATCTTTAAAAATCTTCTTCTCAAGAACCATTTAGACAGAAAAGATAAAACTCATGTGAAATCATCCTTAAGTAGTGTAGATTCAAATTCGTTCAAATCATGATCCCTGGAGCTAGGATAGGGCCATAATGGCCGATCAAAGTTTTACAAAGGAACATATATGAAAAATCTTTAAAAATCTTCTTCTCAAGAACCACTGGGCCAGGAAAGATGAAACTAACGTGGAATCATCCTCAGGTAGTGTAGATTCAAATTTGTTCAAATCATGACCCTCGGGGCCAGGGTGGGGCCAAAATGGCCGACCAAAGTTTTATATAGGAATTAAATAGGGAAACCTTTTAAAATCTTTTTTTCAAGTACTTCAAAGCCATGATTAGTGATATTTATATGGAATCATCCTCAGGTAGTGTAGATTCTAGTTTGTTCAAATCATGACCCCCTGGGGGTTAAAATTCAAGCCCCCCCCCCCCCCCCACCTCAGTAAACTTTCACTTCTGATCTGATATGTGCTTTTTCCTTGACGATGTTCTCAGGTGAGCACTGTGGCCCCTGGGCCTCTTGTTTTGTATAGTATTGTATAAGAACAAATTTTTAAAGGTATAACAATACACCTTGTTCTAAGGGTACTCTCAAAATAATATAGCATGATACAAGATTTAGTTTTGTCTGTGACAATATTCATTGTAAATTGCTTTGGAAAGGAGAAGAAATGTACAATGTATAACTCCATTTAAATATGTTACTGTACACTGCTGTTATAATATTTAAGTTTTTTTATTTCTTTTCAGCATATGATTAAGTACCGTTATATACCATTTTCGCATGGAAAGAAAAGATACCAAGGCAAAGAAGACACTGGAAAAGTGGTATCCTAGTGACTCTCTATCTCTTTGTTCTGTACATAAATTTAGCTTACTGACTTCTGTAATGTTCCTTACACAAATTGTCATATGTCTGTCTGTGTCATAGAATGAATGCATGCTTATGAGAGAGAAAAATAAAGTTGTATTTATTTACACAAATCCACATGTATGTTTTCTACGTTTTTCTTTTCTTTACAAGATACATGTGGCAGGGGAGCCAACTGTGTCCATTCCGCAATCGCAGCAGTAGTTGTGAGGTGTAGTGGTATTTGTAACATTCTGTGGTGTTTGCTGGGTGCTAATGTGTAAAGGGTCTGAAGGACAGCAAGTGTGTAAATGACCATCAGTTATGTGTAGGACCTCTAAAACAATTTAACAATGTCTTGTAATTAGAAGGAGAGACATATAAATCTTTTTAAGTTGTGTTCAATTTCATTTCTGCTCTTCAGGCATGAACATGCTAAGAGTGAAGTTTAATTAAAAAAAAAATATAAAATACAATCTTCATTAACTCTGTTACCTAATAAAAATCATCACTTCCTTGCGATGGATTTGAAGGGGATAAAGAAAGACATTTGTGTGTATTAGTGTGTGAGTGTTAAATATCTCTTGCAAAACACAAGTGATGTAATCTGCATGGGGATCAATGTTAAACGCTGTTAGATATGCTCTATGTGAAGGGATGATCTGCTTTGCAATGCCCTTGTTAGCATATCTCACTAGAGAAGAAAGCTGCCCAGATGTTGAATCACTACCTCTCCAGTAATGTACTAAGGATTCAAAAAACAACTCTACAGTAGTGGTTTCAGGAGAATTTTTCTAAATGGCATTGATTGAGGTGATAGTTGCAAGAAATAATGTTGAAAATAGACCCAAAGTGTAAATTTGACAACTTTTCGTACATGTATGAATTTTTTAACTTCAACAAACAAATTCAAAGAATTGTGGTGCTCCGCCTTCGATGTCTTTGTGGGTCTGTAGCATATTGTGTCAAGTATGAATAGAATAGAATAGAATAGATTTATTCCAGATCAGGGCCCTTGTGGGCATATTACATACATGATTATTAAACAGAGCATATAATAGTTATTAATAAGATGTGATTTGTTCTTAGTACATGTATATACATGTACTTAATAATTTACACATGGTTCATAAGTTGAAATAATTGCTAACATGTGAACTTTAAATACATATTGTAATTAAAAATATATAAAGAAGTACCACCGTGTACCATAATGCAAAAAAGCCAGAGATATACATACACAGAAATGAAAAATATATATATATATATTTTTTTTTATACATACCAACACATACATACATACACGTATATATATACATGTCCACACACATACATACTGAGTAGCTATATTCCACTAAATTGCAAAAGTATGCCCTATCATATGTCATTCAAAAGCTATCATCCATGTCGATCTTTTTATTTAAAATAAGGTCAAATATGTAGGTCAAGGTCATGGGTCATATGTCAAATATGAAAGCCCTATCTCTTCTCAATCAAAAGTTATAAGGGAAAACAATTTAAAAAGTAGGTCAAGATTCAAGGTCACATGGTCAGAAAGCATAGCATGCTCAAAAGATTTTGTCACAGGTAATATATATGTAAATGCACTCTACTCTTTCAAAATTATGACCAAGGTTAAAAGTTTTTGAAAAGTGGGTCACAATGTCAAAAATCATTGTGAATTTAGAAAGGTATTGTCACAGGTTATACCGGTACGACTGTGTAATATTAGAGTCCTATTTTTTCTCATTCAAAAAATATGACCAAGGTGAAACATTTTGTGATAAACGGACAGACAATGAGATTTAATGTCTCCTTGCTTTAATTCGCGAAAGCAGTGTACAATAAAATATTCATGCTAATTTGAAGAAAAATACCGGTATATCGGTGAACAAAAACTTGGCAAAATACAAAAGTTGGGGGTAAAAAAGTCTTTGCCTGAAAAAATCCATCTAAATTCACATGATAACAATACAAGAATGCGACTTAACTTTCAACGACTAGGGGATCGAATTCCGCTCCGATGGTCTCTACATAAAGTTCGTATTTAACGTTAAAATATCCCTTTCAAGGCAGTTTTTAACCCTGGTCTTTTTTTTTTCTTTTACAGCATCGTAATTTGTAATAAATTTAGTTGATTGTAATGTCTGTGTAATGTACACCGTATATTTAATGTTTGTTTTTTATTGTTAAGTTCATACAAGCGCAGATCTATAGGGTATTTTAAGGGGGGATATAATTCGGGATTTCAAAATTATAAACATCTACCATTCAATCAATGAAAGTGAATTTGATTTACCGTAACTTTGTTGGATTCCAAAACTCCATAAAAAACAAATCACAAACAAATATTTATAGCAGGGTCCGGTAATTGTTCATTAATTAAAATATTGTCTCTGAAAGAGAACGCAAGTGGGGTAAATAAAATGTGAATTATTAAAAAGAACTTTTCGTAATATTTAAAGTCTTAACACTTCAAACATTAAAAGCATCAACACATGAATTTTCTTTGCATAATACAAATCATCCCTGACGATTTTTAAGGAGCAGGCCTTTAATTTGACATAGTCCACATCTCCCTCATTAAAAATGGACCCTTTAAACTATTAATTCATATCTTGTACTTGGTCATCTAAACTTATTTGTTAAAAATCATCCTGATTCTGCATACAAGTACCCTGAAGTTGATGTTTCATTTAGATTTTTCATCCACAATATCTTTTAACAGTATGTTTTAATTTCGAGAGTATGTTTAAATTTCGAGGGGCAGTAATTGTGCTCATTCAATAGCCGACCTACTTTTATAATCTTATGACCAGAAGCAAAATATATATTTAAAAAACGACTTCTTCATAAGGAAAGAGAACCCCTCTTCCTGTGGCCTTAAATATAAAGTTTTTTTTCCCCCCAAGAACTTGATATATCCAATTGAACTCAAAAATAAAGACATTGTGATGTCTTCAACATTTGTTTTATATTCGGATGCTTTATTGTCTAAGACTATATAATGAGCAGCTAATAACTAAGCAGTATATAACTGTAAACAAAAGGGGTGACTTCAGCTTTTCTACCAACTTCTTCTTGTAGAAATATTCCAGTAGCACTTGCATACGGTGAAAATGTCTTGCAACTGATTACATATATCAAGAAGATGCTCTAAAAACGGTCAACTTTATAAACCAACAGGTGCTTGTGGACAGGACCCCCCACCCGACATTCAACCCAGGGCTAGTTGGACATTTTTTCACAAATTATATTTATTACACTTCATCATGTGTAAAATAGGGAAAAAATCGTAAAAACCCAAAAATAATTTTTGAGTTTTGAGGATAAAAATGTCCGACTAGCCCCGGGGTTCCCTAAATTTCATTGAGGGGGGTTTCCACAAGCACCTATGTTTTAAACCGGGCCAAGCTATTGACAGATTTATAAGTTGATGTTACAAGTATTTCACCAATTCAGTTTAAACGTAGAAGTGTCAATCCTACTCTCGTTCATGTTATGATTAACTGATTAATGCTATCTTTGTAAATACAACTTATCGATGGAATATACTTACTGAACATGATTAATTCATACCATTAAATCAATTATATATTTCCTTTATACTAATTTTGACTACCTGCTCAAGTAAAGCAGGGGAATGTGACTTACTCCTCATTATACAGTCAAATCTCTGCAGAGATTTCTAAATGTTTGTTCTATTCTGCCCTATTCACAGATTTTTACTGTTTTTATTTTTTAATCCCGAAAGTCATTTAATTTGAGTGCCCCCCCCCCAAATGAGTCCTTTCGAAAAAAAATATCCGTTGATCTCTGCATGCCTGACAAAGTGGCAAAAAGGGCACCCCTCCATCTCTCAGTACCACGGGCATGCATCTATTTATTTCTGTGTTATCCACGTTTTCGTCATGATGTCCTGGATTTAACTACTTTTTTTTTTACGAATGGCACAAACGCTCCTCCATACTATGATACCGCAAAAAAAAAAAAATAAAGCGTTATTGTGACATTGATCGATCAATAGCAGACGCAAAGATTTTTAGATTCAGACAACTGTCAAGGTCTAGATGCATTGATTTTGATTTTATCTAAGATACTTTTTGGGAAGAGTGCATGGTAAGGAATATAATCTAATATTAAATATAATCTAATATCTTCTTCTACAATATTTTATGAGAATATGAATGAACAGCAAGTTTTGTACCCAATATTCACGTGTGATTGCGTAAGCGTACAGACGCACTGCAATGTTCTAAATCCTGGGTTTGTCGCGACAGAAGCGATTGGGTTGAAGAAAAAAGAATTGTTACGAAGTTAGCATTAATATAGGTGTAACTTGTCCGCATGAATACTTCTTTCCTGCCAAATGATTATGATATTGTCGAATTGATTGTTACAGAAGAAGAGCCATGGCCAAAGTGAACGGTACAGTGAATAGTGTTTCCGAGATGGAGGAGAATGATGAAGATAAAGCATTGCTAGGGAAACACAGATACACATTACCTGTACTTAGATACACCAACGTCTTCATCAGTCTCGTTATTATTGACGGAATCCTGTCATGTATTATGTGGTTGACAGGTAAACTTATTTATCATTTATGAATAATTGTGGAACAGGAGAGGAGAAAAATGCAGCAGACCAGACAGGGATTCGAACCTGGGCCTGGTCTGCTGCATTTTCTCCTCTTCCATTACAATAGCATTGCATATTAATATTATGGTCATTTTAGTGCCTTAAAATTAATAAAATTGAAAAACTGATTTCAGTGTAATTTACATGTATATGGCAGTCTTCACAACAATTCTTTTTCAGCACATGCCCTTTTGGCATGTATACCAGTCAATTTTACCCAGCCCATTGAAATTTGTACATGCCCAACTCAAAATTAATTCATATAGCAGAGATATGATTGTACAACAAAAAATAAAGTTTTTATATTAACTATAAGGACAATGTTTCTTTTTAAAAAAATTCTCGATCTTAAGTTTAAATTGTTTCCAGAGTTTTAATTCAACCGTGAACTGCCTGTCTGCCATTTTTGTATGTGTTTTTGTTCACAACTTTTGACTCGCATGCTGGTCGTTTGTTGGCCGGTATAGCTGAACTGAATTTCAGAAATAGGATGATGTTATCATGTCCAGCAGTCCACTGCACGTGGTATCAATAAACATATCGTAATTTAGCAAGAAACATCGAGAAAACAAATCTGTTAAATTAAACACTTTAATGATTACGATTGACAATCATTTGACAGATCTTACTGATAATGTTACGTAAGACGAATGTAAACTGGCAATTCATATTAAGACATTACATAGCAAGTTTACGCGAGTAACTGGGGTACGACAAAAGAAAAAGCAAGTAAACATTGCGAATCGAAAGAAAATTCACACATATGCCCTTCGGACATGTAATTTGAGAATTTTCACATGCCAGCTGGCAAATTTACCAGGTCCCGGGCATGGGGCACCCAGGTTATTTCGAAGACTGATATGGCATTATATTTTTCAATTTTGTAGGTGGTCACACCAAGTACTTTGTGGACAATATAACAGACTTTCATTTCACGGAGTCAGTATTTGACTTGGCCCTTTTAGTTGGCCTGAAGACAGTAATAATTGTGACAGTATTACCAATTCTTGAGAATAAATCTTATGAACAGATACACAGTCCATATGATCGGAGTCTACACACACTGTGTTTTGGTTTAAAGACTGCTTTAAAATTGTTTTTCCTAGTATCTCTCATATTCACCTTGGTAAAGGGAGGAATGATTTTGAACTGTATATTGAATGATGGACATTATGTTACAATGCATGTAACGTACAATGTTTTAGTCATATCATCAGTGTCTTTCAGTGTTTTGGAGTTTATACTTAGTTTATTCAGTGATCGTGCGATGAGACGGTTGAAGATTGTGAGGATTTTACACAGATATAATGATAAAGGTCAGGAAATCGACAAGGAAGGAAAACCCGTCAAAAAGAAAGTGGATATCAAAAGACTGGTGTTACTCGCTAAACCAGTGAGTTCTAGAATTAATATCAGATTTGTTCATCTCTGTATATTAGATACCAGACACTCTGATAAATTAACACTGAGTTGTTCAACAGTCTCAAAAGTATTGTTGAATTATCAGTAAAAGTTGATGTGTAATTTTTCTGTATTTTACCATTTTATGTGACTTTAACAGTAAAAGTCATTTTTAATTTAACTTCTTGTCTGACTTTAACAGGAGTGGGGGATTCTCCTGGGAGGGTCCCTAGGATTGCTGGTCTCCAGTGGGGCTCAAACTGCGGCTCCTCTCTTCTTTGGTGCAGTGGTAGATGCAGCTCAAAAAAGCATGGGTATGTTGATTTTATGTTATAGATGATTTCAAAAGTTAAAGAGAACATTGATGATCATTATAATTCTGTGATGAATTATAAGTGGTATATATTGGGAGTGTTCAAAAAAGTAACATGAAGAAAATAGCATTAATTTTATGATACCTGTGGTAATTCTCTTGTTTTGTAAATGATTACAAAAGTTTATCACAACTTTGTCTATGGTGAAGGAATATGTGTACTTTTTGACAGATATGTAATTTATATTGTAGATGAGCTTACAAACACGGTGGTGGTCCTGGTGTTGATTTACGTTCTTTACGCGATATTTGCGGTGATTCGGGCCTGGCTTTTCACTCTGGCAGGACAGAGGTTGGTGGCTAGACTGAGGAAACATTTGTTTGATCATATCATCCAGCAAGACGTGGCCTTCTTTGATACCAACAGGTATATGTGTATGTACATGTATATAGGGACACAGTCTGTCTGTCTGTATGAAGTCATATTTCACAAAAAAGACAAGAACTCCCAATTTACAACAATACAGTAAAACTCTGTTATAACCAAGTCATTGGGACCTATGAAATAACTTTGCCATATGGGTAATTTGTTATATCTGTATAAGGAATTTCTTAAATTTATATAGCTGGGGATCCAAGATAACTTAGCTATAACCTTGAATTCACAATAATGTGTTTGTTGTAAACAAGTTTTACTGTACAGTTTTTAAAAGTGCAAAAATAAACTTTATGTATTTACGTGTATATTGTACTTCTTTAACTAACAGTCAGTTCATGTTTTATGTTAACAGGACGGGTGAGCTCTGTAACAGACTGGCATCAGATACACAGGTTGTACAGAACGCAGCCACTGTAAGTACATAACAATACTCAAATACTGGGACTGTTTTAAAAATATTTACAATAGTATCAATAATTTCGTGAAACATATTGAGGAGTGGACTAAAATGAAAAAAGTTGTACCATTGTCATTGAATGTGAATGTATGTATGCTGGTATGGTACACTTACAGATGTTTGTGATTGACAGGTGAATGTGTCAATGCTGGTACGGTATACACTACAGATGGTGGGATCTCTCATCTTGATGTTTTATCTGAATGCGGCTCTCACCGGTGTACTGCTGGCTGTGGTTCCTGTTGTTTCTATTGTAGCCGTGCAATATGGTGAGTTCTGGTCATAAATGAGGATTATTTTTGCCCCGCGTTATTTTCGCCCTTTTGAACTTGTGAACAATTTTACCCTGATTAAAATTTGCCCAGTCTTAGTTCTGTTTAAGAAATTATGAGATGTAATCTGAATTCGCCCCGTTTTAAATTCGCCCAATCAAGGAGAGGGCGAAAGGGTAAAAAATAAAACAGGGGAGAAAATTTACCTGTATACAGTATATATGCCCGTAACCTGCTACGTGGCAGAGCATGCTAATTTGATGTCTTTGTTAATTGTAATTGTCAGTATTTGAGACATGTTACATTTCCACTTTAAGGGAAGTTTGTGAAGAACATGAGACAGAAGTTTCAGGATCGTTTGGCTGATGCCGGTACTCTGGCTGAGGAGAACATATCCAGCATCAGAACGGTCCGATCCTTCGCCGGGGAATCCAAGGCGTACAGTCTATACAGTGAGGAGGTGGAGAAGAGTTATAAAGTGGGGAAGAAGCTGGCTGTAGCTTATGGTAACTAGAACCATCAATAATCTACCTAGAACCATCAATAATCTGCTGCTATGTTTCTATCAGTCTAGGTGATAGGTAGCTTATGGTAACTAGAACCATCAATTTGTAACAAAATTCTAGTCAAGTTACTATTTGTTATTGGTAAAGAAGTCATCTTTCATACAGTTTGTAACATGTACTATATAGATAAAAACAGGGTCACTCAATGGAAACCACATGAAAAATAAGTAAATACATAAATACTTGTAAATATACAATGTAATTGCTTTTTTAAAAAAATCACTGCAATTAGTCGTTTAACTGTTCATGACTGTATTTGTGCATTTCAGGTGCCTTTGAGGGTATAGTAGGTATTCTAGCCTATGGTGCGATAGCTATGGTTCTGTGGTATGGTGGAAAACTGGTGTATGACAACACACACGGAGAACATACAGGCCTGACACCAGGTGTACTTACCTGTAAGTCTGTTAGTACTTGTTAATCTGTTAGTCATAAGTGTACCTGTAAATCTGTACCTAAAGTTAGGCCTGACTGCAGGTGTACTTATATTATTACTCTACTTCTATAAATTTACTTTTTAAGGTCTATAGGAAATCCAGATTTTAAGACTTGTGTAGGATCCTCTTTGAAGAGATATGATTGAAAATGATTTGCACCATTTAACTTTTGCAGCTTTTCTGTTGTATACTTTACAAGTTGCCATGGCGTTTGCCTTGATGTCAGCTCTCTATGGGGATTTTATGCAGGTATGACATTATTGTATGGGAAATTTCATTGACAATTAGCATCTACACCTAAATAAAGAGAAATTGTTTATTATTTTTGACTTGGTGATTATTACAGGCAGTAGGGGCCTCCATACGGATCTTTGACTTGCTGGACCGAGTGCCTGATGTACCCACAGAGAACGGAGAAGTCCTGTATCACATGAACGGACGTATGTACCTACATAGTGTAAAACCGTAACCATAACTTCTTCTGTCTCAAAGGATAATTGAGAGCCACTCTTTCTTGTTATTTCAGGTGTTGAATTCCAAAATGTTTATTTCACCTATCCTTCAAGACCGGAAACTAAAGTTTTAAAGGTAATAAAGCTACAATATTAAGATTGACTTTTGGATTTATGTTTTATTGAGAGCTGTCAGTATGATGTTTTGTTTTTCAGGGCATTACATTCAGTGTGGAGCCTGGTGAGATGGTGGCACTAGTGGGACCCAGTGGAGGGGGGAAATCTACCATAGTAAACCTTATAGAGAGATTCTATGACCCTGACTCTGGCAGAATACTGTTAGGTGAGTTTTACCTCTGTTTGAATGCAGATACATGGTTAAACATTTTGCCTATTGGAAATGTATCTGATTAACAGAGAGACTGAGAAATGTAAGTCGTAGACATCTATTTCTATATCTACGCAAACATGATGGGCAAAAATTTTCATATATTGACTGTGCAGATCCTTTTACTAAATTCCGGTATGAATGTTGATTAGGTGATGTGGACCTGAAGACATTAGATCCTCAATGGTTCCGTAAGAAAGTTTCCATGGTCAGTCAAGAACCGACTCTCTTTGCTTCCTCCATCAAGGAAAACATTGCTTACGGATGTACGGCAACAGATCAAGAGGTTATTTCTTACAATTAAAGTTTTATTTGTGAAATTCATATTAAAATGTAAGTGTTAAAGTTAAAATCCAGTAATCTATTTGATGATTTAAGTTTTAAAACAAAACTTGATTGAATGTTGTGCATGCATCCAGGTGTGTGCTTATATAATGGTGTAAATTTGTAGCTAGGAGTTCTCCTTGCAGTGTTTCCGTTAACGCATATTTCTGCGTATTTTACGCATAAAAATTACCTTTTACCCCCAAAAACGTCACCTAGAGGGTCATCATGACGCAGAAAAAAATATGAAAACAAGTTTTAAAATCCAATTCAATATTGATGTTTTCATAGAAAAAGATATTTTATATGTTTAATTTACATTCTGGACAACTTTCTAGGAATTAATCATTGCTTTTAGTTTAATTTCAAAGTGGCAGTAATTGAAATCGGCATTTCCAGGTCAACAATCTATTAAATATTCTTTTGTACGACCTATCTATTTCTTAACAAAACCGGAAGTGCAGATAAAAAAATGGCGCTTCAGCATGTTCAGTCTTACATCGGCATATTTATATCAGCTTGGCTTTGTCAAAAAGGCTAATTATGGTAATTAAAAGGTGAGGAAAGTTCAAATCTTTAATAAACAGTCTTGTAAAGCAATCAACCACTTTCAATTGTTATCTTTTGATTGAGGTATTCACAAAACCCTAACTGTGTAATCGGTAAAATGTAACTGTGTACCGGTAAAATAACAGAAGTATACATGTATCAATTATATTTTACTTTCATTTTTTTTTAATTTTTAAACATCAAATATATGTTCCTAGAAGGCAGAGCTAATGTTAGAACCCAAATCAAAACAGAATATATTTTGACCCTCAAAAAATCTTTTTGACCCCCAAAAGTTTATATCAAAGGGTCATAATGACCCTTGGTTTTAAAAATTAGCAGAAACACTGCCTTGATTTAGTTTCTTGTTATTGCAGATAGAGACTGTAGCTAAGCAGGCCAATGCACATGAGTTTATCTCGACGTTTGAGGACGGGTACAATACTTTGGTGGGGGAGAGAGGAGTACGGCTGTCAGGGGGACAGAAACAGAGGATTGCCATCGCAAGGGCTCTCATTATGGACCCTGTTCTCCTCTTACTAGACGAGGTGAGATAAAATCATGTAACAAAACTTGGTTTGATTGCTTGAAATAGAATTGCATGTCAACTGTAGAAATCTCATCTCTAGACAGTGGCCTTAAGGACAGAAAATGATGAAATATCCCAAATATTTCAGAACTGAAATATTTTGAACTTCTGAAAAAAACTTTGTAATAGAATATTTCAGAGCAAGAGACAGGTGAATTAAATGTGAACTATATATTGTATTGTAGGCTACGAGTGCCCTGGATGCTGAGAGTGAACACTTGGTTCAGGAGGCAGTAGACCGAGCCATGAAAGGCAGAACGGTCATCGTCATAGCTCACCGCCTGTCCACTGTCAGGAACGCATCCAAGGTATGTTATTGATTGTCCTATTGAACATGCATTTCATCAGCAGTACTCTCTGAATGCTTGCTAAAAAAACTTTTATTACAGGTTGTGGTGATAGACAAAGGAGAAATATCAGAAATGGGGACTCATGACGAACTTCTGGCTAAGAATGGAGTGTATAAGAGACTGGTGTTACGTCAGTTAACCGCCGGATCTTTTAACCAGGCTTTACATGGGGAAGAGGAAGCTGACTCTAGTTGATTTATCACTCAAGTTAATTATTCAATCTGGATGTCAATATTTCATTAAAATTTATGTTTTTGTATTCACAAGAGAATTTTGCAGTAGCTGACATACTGTGAAATCACAAAGAACTTTATTCGGTAATAACCAATATTTGCCCCCAAATCAAACTTTGATGGAGATATATCTAATTAAGTTCTTAAACAGGGGAGTATATACTGACTTCAAAGCACTGAATATTTTCATAAGTAATGACGCCATATGTACGTAATGACGTCACAAACATGACTTAAATTTCAGTTTTTAGCTCACTTGAGCCGAAGGCTCAAGTGAGTTTTTCTGATCACATTTTGTCCGTCGTCCGTCCGTCTGTCTGTCCGTCTGTCTGTCTGTCTGTCTGTCTGTCTGTCCGTCTGTAAACTTTTCACATTTTCGACTTCTTCTCAAGAACCACTGGGCCAATTTTGACCAAACTTGGTACAAAGCATCCTTGGGTGAAGGGGGATTTAAATTGTTAAAATGAAGGGACATATCCCCTCGCAAGGGGAGATAATCAAGAAAAGACAAAAATAGGGTTGGGTCATTAAAAAATCTTCTTCTCAAGAACCACTGGGCCAGAAAAGCTGAAACTTATGTGGAAGCATCCTGGGGTAGTGTAGATTGTAAATTGTTCAAATCATGACCCCCAGGGGAAGGGTGGTGCCACAATGGGGAATCAAAGTTTTATATAGAAATATATAGGAAAAATCTTTGAAAATCTTCTTCTCAAGAACCACTGGGCCAGAAAAGCTGAAACTTATGTGGAAGCATCCTGGAATAGTGTAGATTCTAAATTGTTCACATCATGACCCCCGGGGGAAGGGCGGGGCCACAATGGGGAATCAAAGTTTAACATGGAAATATATAGGAAAAATCTTTGAAATTCTTCTTCTCAAGAACCACTGGGCCAGAAAAGCTGAAACTTATGTGGAAGCATCCTGGTATAATGTAGATTCTAAATTGTTCACATCATGACCCCCGGGGGAAGGGCAGGGCCACAATGGGGTATCAAAGTTTTATATAGAAATATATAGGAAAAATCTTTGAAAATCTTCTTCTCAAGAACCACTGGGCCAGAAAAAGTGAAGCTTATGTGGAAGCATTCTGGGGTAGTGTAAATTCTAAATTGTAGGAATCATGACCCCCGGGGGAAGGGCGGGGCCATTATAGGGAATCAAAGTTTTACATAGAAATATATAGGAAAAATCTTTGAAAATCTTCTTCTCAGGAACCACTGGGCCAAAAAAGCTGAAACATATGTGGCCATGGAAGGATCATGGGGTAGTGTAGATTTCAAAATGTCTAAATTATGATCAGTGGGGTAGGGTGGGGATGCATTATGTATAACAAGGGGGAAATCTGGTAAAGAACAGAATGGTCAAAGCTTCTCAGGTGAGCGATGTGGCCCATGGGCCTCTTGTTTATGAATTTTACAGAAAAATGTACATATTTCGTCGATATTTTGAGTAAAAGTCACCGAGCGCATGTGTGTTCAGGATCAATATTTTGATATAATGTGTAGAATGATAATATCAATGAAATATGTCAATATTGTTCCTGAACAAACTTGCGCTCTATAAATTTTAAAGCTAACATTGTTGAAATTTTGTCCATTTTGTCCTCTTTCTGAAAAAGGATATAAAATTGGACTAGTTTGTGACGTCATAAAAACAAAATTTGTGAATACACTGCTTTGACATTATAATATTTTCTGTTAATTTATATTTCTCATACAATTTATTGAATTCAGCACATTTCAGGAAGTTTTCAAAAATTGAATTTTTTGTGGGGGCAAATATATGCAATATACCGCATATAGTTCTTTTTGAGGGGTCCAATTTTCGTGGTTTGAAGGAAATATATTGGTTTATGGGGATTTGATTTCGTGGATGAAGAGTCATTCAGTAGAAATGAATGTGAATAATTGCATTTCGTGGTGAGCATAACTTCGTGGACTTCTTCATACCTTGAAAACAACGAAAATTAACCCCCCACAAAAATTAGTAAGTTTACAGTAGATGTCTATGTTTAAAAAAGTTTCATTTTTATATACCGGTAAGTTTTAGAATATAAAATTTAAACAGAGGTTGTTTTATAAGATTCAGATTGATTTACATGTATTTACAATACATGAAACATTTTTTGTGCTTTGATTGTGTGACTTTTTTGAAGTAACTGGTGTCTAATTGTGCATTTTATGTCACATATCTAGATGATCAGCAAGTGAACTAGAAACATGCTTGTAATGTGTGATATGTTTTTCATGTTTGTTTTATATTTGCTTCTTTAATTATGGCATTTAAATTGTATTATTTTACAAGGTTTTTTAAAAATACAAGGATATGTACTTAAAGAAAGAGACATTATAAGAATTGTACATTTACACCAAATGACAAAATGAAGGGTGTGTGTTTACCCTAGATAAAACATTTTTTACATGGGATATAATTTTCCCTTTCTTCAAGGTCAAATTTGTCACAGCCTACTTAAGTGATTTAAGACATACATTGGCAATCCCAGATATTTCCTACCTATGGATTGGATTCTGAAAATTTAGGACCCTGTGAAATTGTAATTAATTAACAGTACTCATGCTTTAATAAAACAAGTATGTTCAAATATATTTTCAAGTGTGATAATTAT
Organism: Saccostrea cuccullata; assembly: GCF_032062105.1. Taxonomy (NCBI): domain Eukaryota; kingdom Metazoa; phylum Mollusca; class Bivalvia; order Ostreida; family Ostreidae; genus Saccostrea; species Saccostrea cuccullata. The sequence goes on along the minus strand of NW_026921470.1, from coordinate 132,244 downwards.
GAGACCCTGAATTTAACACTTTTTGAACTGTTTTTTTTTTTATTACTTTTCTTACATCTTTTCTTATCTTTAACAATCAAATAAACTGTCACATGGCTATGGTTCAACAAGATCCCATCATTGTGACATTACGATGTATTAAACAGTATTTACATACATCGCAATGTGAAAATTACCTCGGGTTTACATGTATATCAGATTTAACACCATAAGGTGCAGTTGTCAGAAGTTACCTGTATTTAAATTTGTTATGATTTTTTAAAATTATTTTTTTCAATTTATTTTGTTTTCAAGTCTACAAATATACAAGAATTCTTATTAATTGAACACCATTTTTCCGTTTATACATTGCATGTGTTTGTCTGTGATAGGTGGATTTGTAACACAAGTTTTTAATATTTAAGAATAAATTATTTAAAAAGTTGAAGTAATAGTAATCTTGTAGTGAGGTAAGGATCTTAACTGGAAACCCCCCAACTTTCTTTAAATATTGTGTATTTATGTCTCATCCAATAGAATTTGCTTTCTTATATGTAAGGGAGAAATGTTTACGGAGGTTTTAACTGCAGAACTTTAACTCTGGTTGAGTATTTGGACAAGCAAACCAGAAATGCAGATTCATGTATTGTATAAAAAAATTAGTTTGATATACACTTTATTGTTGCTTGCTTTGGGTAAAACTTGGAAGTTTAAATTACCGGGGTATTTTTGAATGTTTGCTTGTCCAAATCTTTACCAAAGAGTTAGTTCTGTAGCTCTTGTCTTAATGGATCATCTGCATCAAGATCGATCTATTTACTGTAAACCAACTTTTATTCGCTTGCTAAAATTTCCGCGTGGTTTGCAGGAGCCTCGTTATTGCGAATATTTCTCGCCGCAAACCAGTCCTTAAAAGCTCTGTGTCTATTAACAACAGATCCAAAAAAGGTTTGATCACAAAAATTAATCGTCGCAAACCAGTTTACTCTCGGTAAATCTTGAAATAAAGTCCTTGCGAATAAAAGATGGTTTACAGTATTTCATCTTTATTGAGAAAGGCAAGATAATCATCATAATCAAGCAAATTAATAGTTTGCAACCCTTTATCTAGGAGTAAACAATTTTAAAAAGTCTCTAGGAGGAAGAATAGCCACATTTAGCCATACTGATGTACACCTTATCTGAAAGATAAGGTGATAAGGGTGAGACCTTGAATAAATTGACGAATGTTAAGGATTATCTTATGGAAGACACTATGGGATCATATTTATGGACATCCATCAATGTTGCTAAGCAATCAAGATATTCCATTTCCTGGAAATACAAGTTTGTGGGAGAGGACAACCCACAAAATCTATCAACATAGGCGCTAATGAACAAGGATGATTCCACAGTGTTCGAACAAAAGCAGTTAACAACTTCTCTCATATAATTAATTTCATTGTAAGTTTTATCCAGGCCCCAAGACCATAAACTAAGAACAGACTTTAGTAAAAATTTCAAATCAATATAACTTTGGAAATGATTTTCATAATAAAATAAAAATTTCATCATATGTTTGAATTGACGAAGGCCGAAGGCAGACAGTTTGGTTCGAGGGTCTAACAAAGCACATTTTGCCCTCGAACTCAGTCAATAAATGTTTTGTGATACCTTTCATTTTATTTTATTTTTTTTGACAAATATGTATTTCGTACTGTCTTCCATGATGTAACATCAGGTCCATCTGTTAAACATCAACATATGAAAATGAGGTTAAGCTCCCTCCATTCTGTGAAGTAAGCGGTACATCTCATCGACCGGTCCAACATTGATTTTTTTTATGCCTGCTCAGCAGAACATTAGAAATGTTCGACTTTTTTATGTATAGATTTGTATAAGAAAATTTTTTTAAAGGTATAACAATACACCTTGTTCTACGTGTACTCTCAAATTAATATAGCATTTATAATTTATAATTACAGTCAAACCTGTATTAAGAGACCTTCCAACGGAGAAAGGAAAAAAGGTCACATATGACAGGTGGTCTCTTAATACAGGTTGCTTATTTTCCGCAGTGTTCAAATATACAATGCTGGAAATATCACATGTATGTTGAATGTATTTTACAACACCTATGTTTAATTCCACTTTTTAAAAGGTACTGCTCAACTCTAAAATGCTTTTACAATTGTCCTGTTAAGAAATAAAAATTTCTTGATCCGCACTTGAGTCATTTGAATATTGGGAAATATTGTGAACATCTGAAAATATTAATATTTTTTCATACAGTATAAACAAGTTGCAACGTTTTTCCCCTTAATAATAATATTTTTTAAAAATGGTTGTCTATATATAACTTTGTATGTTTTGCATATTACTAGGAATATAAACTGTACCTTGATTTTTGTTATGCACTTGGTATCAAATTAAATTATGTTTATGACTGAAATATTTATTTTACCTAGTTAATTTTTTTTTATTACTGAACTACCGTGTCTAATTGCCTGTTTGTGGCCAAGTATTTTAATCACTGCAATTATCACATGGTGTGGGTGCTAGCTAGCTTGTGTTTACATACCCATTGGTGACACAATGCACTTAAATAAACATCTATGATTTATTTACTTGTTAATTAAAGTTAAACAGACAGGTTTTAAAGCTGAATGTCCATTTGGCACTTATAGCATGAAATGATATCGGGATCGACCTCGTACAATGTACGTCTATTTTCAAAATGGCGCTCGATCACTGGACAGAAAAACGTGATGTTTATGCTTTAGATTTTTATGTTTATTCAATAAATATCAAAGTGTAAGTAAAATATTCATTTTAAAATGTTGTTTTATTCGTAAAACTTGCATTATATAATTATTAAATGAAGTAAAAACGTGTCTGTAGTTGTTTTGAACCGAAAAAAAAGCATGCTCGACCGAAATCGAAAGTAGGAATCGGAAATTATGTAGTCGTTAAATTCAGGTAAAATTGCTAGGAATGACTAAAAATGGTCAGGAAAATCACGGTCGTTGGTCGCATTAGACAGGTGGTCGTTTAATACAGGTAGAATATATAGGGGGAAACGTTGGGGGAATTTTTACGGTCACATGTGACAGTGGGTCGCTTAATACAGTGGGTCGCTATGGCAGTTTTGACTGTATAATTTATAATAAGAGACCAGAAGAGCTGATGCGATAGTCCGTCTGTCTGTCTGTCCGTCTGTAAACAATTTTTCAAAATGCTACTCCTCCTACAGTTTTGGTCTGATTTCAATTTAACTTGGCACACAAGTAGACTACACTAAGATACATAATTCTGTGTATCGGTTTTTGATTTCGATGAACGGTGTTGCCGTGGTTACTAAAAATAGAAATTTCTGTGAAATTCTTTCAAAATGCTACTTCTCCTACAGTTTTTGTTTGATTTCAGTATAACTTGGCACACAAGTAGACTACACAAAGATACATAATTCTGTGTATCGGTTTTTGATTTCGATGAACGTTGTTGCTGTGGTTACTAAAAATAGAAATTTCTGTGAAATTCTTTCAAAATGCTACTCCTCCTACAGTTTTGGTCTGATTTCAATATAACTTGGCACACAAGTAGACTACACTAAGATACATAATTCTGTGTATCGGTTTTTTATTTTGATGAACGGTGTTGCCGTGGTTACTAAAAATATAAATTTCTGTGAAATTCTTTCAAAATGCTACTCCTCCTACAGTTTTGGTCTGATTTCAATTTAACTTGGCACACAAGTAGACTACACTAAGATACATAATTCTGTGTATCGGTTTTTGATTTCGATGAACGGTGTTGCCGTGGTTACTAAAAATAGAAATTTCTGTGAAATTCTTTCAAAATGCTACTCCTCCTACAGTTTTGGTCTGATTTCAGTATAACTTGGCACACAAGTAGACTACACTAAGATACATAATTCTGTGTATCGGTTTTTGATTTCGATGAACGGTGTTGCTGTGGTTACTAAAAATAGAAATTTCTGTGAAATTCTTTCAAAATGCTACTCCTCCTACAGTTTTGGTCTGATTTCAATATAACTTGGCACACAAGTAGACTACACTAAGATACATAATTCTGTGTATCGGTTTTTGATTTTGATGAACGGTGTTGCCGTGGTTACTAAAAATATAAATTTCTGTGAAATTCTTTCAAAATGCTACTCCAAATACAGTTTTGGTCTGATTTCAATTTAACTTGGCACACAAGTAGACTACACTAAGATACATAATTCTATGTATCGGTTTTTGATTTCGATGAACGGTGTTGCCATGGTTACTAAAAATAGAAATTTCTGTGAAATTCTTTCAAAATGCTACTCCTCCTTCAGTTTTGGTCTGATTTCAATATAACTTGGCACACAAGTAGACTACACTTAGGTACATAATTCTATGTGTAGTTTTTCACCTCAATGAACGGTGTTGCCACAGTTACTAAAAATAGAAATTTCTGTTTAATACATGTACTCTCAAAATGCTACTCCAAATACAGTTTTATTCTGATTTCAATGTAACTTGGCACACAAGTAGACTACACTAAGATACATAATTCTGTGTATCAGTTTTTGATTTCGATGAACGGTGTTGCTGTGGTTACTAAAAATAGAAATTTCTGTGAAATTATTTCAAAATGCTACACCTCCTACAGTTTTGGTCTGATTTCAATATAACTTGGCACACAAGTAGACTACACTAAGGTACATAATTCTGTGTATAGTTTTTCACCTCAATGAACGGTGTTGCCACGGTTACTAAAAATAGAAATTTCTGTTTAATACATGTACTCTCAAAATGCTACTCCAAATACAGTTTTGGTCTGATTATAATGTAATGTGGCATGCAAGTAGACTACACTAAAACATAAAGAGACTTAATCAAGGATCATTTTTCTATTAATTGCTGTTGAAAAGTTTCAATTCCCAACTGCCTAGTAAGTACTTTTCTCTTCTTTTGCTATAAGTACAAACCAGTAGAGCTTCAGTCTCGACAGAGACTTCTGGTATTTAAGAATAAATTATTTAAAAAGTTGAAGTTGTAGTAATCTTGTAGTCAGGTAAGGATCTTAACTGGAAACCCCCCAACTTTCTTTAAATATTGTGTATTTATGTCTCATCCAATAGAATTTGCTTTCTTATATGTAAGGGAGAAATGTTTACGGAGGTTTTAACTGCAGAACTTTAACTCTGGTTGAGTATTTGGACAAGCAAACCAGCAATGCAAATTCATGTATTGTATAAAAAAAATTAGTTTGATTTACACTTTCTTGTTGCTTGCTTTGGGTAACACTTGGAAGTTTAAATTACCGGGGTATTTTTGAATCTGGTTTGCTTGTCCAAATCTTTACCAAAGAGTTAGTTCTGTAGCTCTTGTCTTAATGGATCATCTGCATCAAGAATGAGGTCGATCTATTTACTGTAAACCAACTTTTATTCGCTTGCTAAAATTTCCGCGTGGTTTGCAGGAGCCTCGTTATTGCGAATATTTCTCGCCGCAAACCAGTCCTTAAAAGCTCTGTGTCTATTAACAACAGATCCAAAAAAGGTTTGAACACAAAAATTAATCGTCGCAAACCAGTTTACTCACGGTAAATCTTGAAATAAAGTCCTTGCGAATAAAAGATGGTTTACAGTATTTCATCTTTATTGAGAAAGGCAAGATAATCATCATAATCAAGCAAATTAATAGTTTGCAACCCTTTATCTAGGAGTAAACAATTTTAAAAAGTCTCTAGGAGGAAGAATAGCCACATTTAGCCATACTGATGTACACCTTATCTGAAAGATAAGGTGATAAGGGTGAGACCTTGAATAAATTGACGAATGTTAAGGATTATCTTATGGAAGACACTATGGGATCATATTTATGGACATCCATCAATGTTGCTAAGCAATCAAGATATTCCATTTCCTGGAAATACAAGTTTGTGGGAGAGGACAACCCACAAAATCTATCAACATAGGTGCTAATGAATAAGGATGATTCCACAGTGTTCGAACAAAAGCAGTTAATAACTTCTCTCATATAATTAATTTCATTGTAAGTTTTATCCAGGCCCCAAGACCATAAACTAAGAACAGACTTTAGTAAAAATTTCAAATCAATATAACTTTGGAAATGATTTTCATAATAAAATAAAATTTTCATCATATGTTTGAATTGACGTGTTTTGCACAATTGCAAAATTTTAAGCTAATATATATTGGATGAAATTTAAGATATTAAAAATCAAATATTAGACTTAAGTCTGTTCTCAGTTTATGATCTTGGGGCCAGATTTAATTAATAAATACAGTCATTTAGGTTGTATTGTATTATTTTAATCAACTTTTGAGTCTCTTAATGTGTTTCATTTTTTACAATTAAAAAACATAGATCATATACAGTAGCACTGCTTTGCAAAATGACTTAGTTTAACATAGGTAAACAATATTCAGTTTTACTGATGCAAAAAGCCCTGTAAAATAACGGTATGTGTATTTACATCAATTCAAAGAAAAGTTTAATTCCAAGGCACTCAGCTTAAAATTAGGTTTGCCTATGTTTTCAGGAATGTTTATACCATGTCCACATTAAATTACACTCAAAATAGCCGTAGAAAAATGTTCAGAGAGTCCTATAAACATTGAATTTTGCATCACATTTACACTGTACATACAAAAACTGAATTTACAATTGAAGTTTCTTGCTTGTCTTAAACAGGCATTGAACTAAAATATCTTACAAACAATGTGATGACAAAATGAAACGACTGAGCAAGGAACAAAATATCTGACAAACGATGTAATGATGAAATGAAAATACTGAGATCACAATGCTAGGACATCCCTCTCCTTCCTCCTCTGAACCCGCGATTTCCCCTATTGCCCCTCCCCCTCCCTCGCCCCCCTGAGTCATCTGACCAGCCCCCTTGGGGGCCCCCGCCTCCTTTGAACCCACTGTTACGAGGTCCACTGTTAAAGTCATTATCACCTGGTCCCTGGTTCCAGTTCCTCTTGCGATTGAACTGATCTGACTGATTAAAGTTCCCGTCATTTCTGTTTCCTCTAGTTCCACCTCCTCTTCTCTCATTCCATCCGCCCCCACCCCCTCTCCCTCTCCCACCCCTGCCACCTCCACCCCCCATATTCCCCCCAAAGTTCTGATCATTAAAGTTTCCCCCGTCGGAGCCCCAGTTTTCCTGCATGTTGAGGTCGTTTCTCCACTGCTGTCCCCCTGATCCGTCGTTCCACCTTTCGTCCTGATCCCCCCCTCTGCGGTTTTGGAATCTCCCGCCTCTTCCACCGCGGAATCCTTGCTGATTCGAGTTGTCCTGTCGGAATCCCTGCTGATTCGTGTTGTCCTGGCGGAAGTCCACGTCAGTGCGATAATCATTGTCCCCTTGGAAGTTGTCAGGACCAGAGAAGTTGTCTCCCTGATTTCTGTTTTGTCGCCAGGAATTTCCCTGCATGTTATTCATACCTTGAAAATCTTGTCCAAATTGGCCACCTGTAAAAAAACAATTTACATTAAAACTAGGAAATATTTAATTTTTGAAAAAAAAAAGAAACCGGGGCATTTTGTTTCCTGCTTCTCAGATTTTAATTATACGCTCAATTATTTTATAAAAATACAAAAAACATTGCAAAGTGGCAACATCAAAAATGGACGTATGCAAGTCCAAGAAACGTAATTTTAATTTTATCAAGCTTCACAGGTGTACATTTTTCAATGGTTTGATTGATACCTTGATTTCCTTGAAATCTTGGAGGATTATTCATAGGACCCGGACCCTGATTGGGGCCCATTTTCCTTTGATCTGGACTTTGAAATGGCATGTTATTCATCCCACCGAAATTCCCAGGATTCCTATTGCCAAAGTTCCCGGGATTCATTCCTCCTCGGCCCATGTTTCCCTGCATCATGCCACCAGGACCCATGTTATCTGGAGGCATGTTCATATTCCCTGGAGGACCATTATTACCCATACCATCTCTCTGCTGCATTGGGCCTTGGTTGAACGGCCCCCTGCCTTGACTCATGTCTCCAGGGCCTTGATTAAATGTCCCTCTACCTTGATTCCTATCTCCAGGTCCTTGATTAAATGGCCCTCTGCCTTGATTCATATCTCCTGGGCCTTGGTTGAATTGCCCTCTGTTCTGATTCCCCATATCTCCTGGCAGCATATTTCCCATCATTCCTCCCATGGGCCTTTGACCTGGATTTAACCTGTTGTCATGGTTACTGTCCGGAATCATCTGTTCATCCTCGTACTCTTCCTCCTGCCAGTCCTCTTCATTGTTTCTTCTGAAAGAAAACGGTGCAGCGTTCTTTAGCAAGGAAATGTCGATACATGTACATGTACCTTCAACAATGTTCAGTTTTATTGTCTTCAAAAACAGTTCATAAACAGAAGTAGAAAATGAAAGTATTTTAGAAAGAGATATAAACTAAATATTGTTCAAAGAGGTAGAGATTAAAATACTGTGTAATAATTTTCATTCTTTGGGGCCAGTTTTTGTAGTTTTTGCTAAAACCTCACGTTTGATGGAGAGTTCATTCACATCTCAACATGAAGGACATAATTTCTGAGAAGCATTATCAAAGTAAAGAGTAACTGTTTACCGGTCTCGGCCGCGGTTACGCCTGTCCTTCCTGTTATTATTATCCTTGTCCCAGTCTTTGTCGCGGCGACGTTTAGGATCCTCCTTCTCTACGTTTGGTAACTTGTTTGTCATCCACGCCCGCTCAAAGTCCCATGGTATGGGTTTAGCATAGGGGATCTTCTTGATGGGCATCCTGGGCTGTTCCTGCTGCTTGAAGAAGCTTTCATCAGCGGACCAGTCCAGTCCAGGTATAGACGGTAGATCTTCTTCTTCTGCTTTTTCTGAAACCATTGGAAAAAATTCTTATTATACCTTGTAGCATAGCATTTAATGAGGAGCTATTCAACTTTGTAGGTGGACTAAGATACAATGGAATTATAGATTTTTATCAATTTTACTTGTGCTAAGTTCTTTACCTTCCTCCTTGCTGACCATCACTTGTCCACTTGGAATCTGTCCCATTCCAGGTATAAGAGGTCCAGCTGTGGCATCAGGATCTACAACAGCGCATACATTTAACTAACAGTGAAATACTAGACAGCGGAGCCTACTTTATCACATCCTTCACTGGTTCTACCTAGTTGTCTAGCTGCTGAGTATCTATTTGTCATTTCTTTGAACTTCTCCTGATGAAATAAAATTCTGTTGTAAGCAGGTATTGGCTACAACCTTGTTTCTGTATATCTGAGTTTTACTGTATTCAGGCAGCTTGATCTCTTTATAGTTTGTGTGACAATTAAAGAAACTAGGTTGGTGATTTTGTTTACACCATTGAACTAGCAGTGTGCCTGGATACCTCAGATATAACATTATCTTACCCATTCAAGCTTGTGGGTAGTGACCTGGGAAGTGAGTAATCCTGCATAACTAGGCTAATCTACCAACTGAGTCCTTACATAGAATGTTCATTAACTTAAATTCATGCTACAATTATTTGGGTGCTGTTTTCACAGATCATTCTCAGAATCTTGGGGACATTGTCTGCCTTTATGATTTGATGCAGAGAACTTTTACAGTTTCCACTTACTAAACTCACTCAGTCAACATGGGCCTTAGATGGTGTATTCACTTACCAAACTCGGCCAGTTCATGCTCTGAGCTTTCACTCACTTACCAAACTCGGCCAGTTCATGCTCTGAGCTTTCACTCACTTACCAAACTCGGCCAGTTCATGCTCTGAGCTTTCACTCACTTACCAAACTCGGCCAGTTCATGCTCTGAGCCTCCAGGCAGCGTATTTAGGTTGTATCTGTCTCTCATTCTATCCCCCGGTCTGTTTCGAGTCCAGAATTTCCTACCAAAAAAAACCACACCAATGTTAAAATTCTCCAAATGACATAAATATTAATCTAGTTTACTTCAACAACTGAATTGCAGATTTATATTATATGCTTTTTCAATACAACCGATCTGCATGAGATTTGTCTAGTAAGGTTCTATATATATGTTTATTGCTCTAGATTTAGCTCTAAAATACATGTAGTTTGAAGGACTTACGTTGAATGGTCATTTGACCCAGTGGCCAGAATGTGACCCATTGGATGCCAGGCCAAGCTCCACACCATCCCTTCATGTGCCTCCTCCATGGACCCCACTTCTCTGTCTAACCTAAAGAACAGATCAATAACATCAAATAAACTGACGTAGACCCCGCCTCCTAAATAACAGCTCAAACATCACATCAATTGTCAAAGACCCCATCCCCTAAATACCATATCGTGGGTTATTTTAGCGGAATCTAATTTTGGCTTATTTTGGCATTTTGATGATAGTCCACTAAAATATTAATAGCAATTCTCTATAACCACTTAAACTTCGTTGCCACGCATGGTCACCGATTTTGATGAAACTTCACCCATGCTTAGTACTTGACACCAGAAACAAATATCAAACAAAATTTCGTTGCTATGTGTCTCGATTGCTATGGCAACAGCCGGAAAAGTTTGAAAAATCGAGATTTTCAGCCACTTTAAATCTTGACTGTGGCTTAATAAAAACTAGAAAAAGCAAACAAACCATTCTCACAAAAACATGACACCTTGATGTCACTTATACTGTAAAGAAACTGTTTAGAATATATCTCTAAGTAAGTGGTAACCAAGGGTACATTTGGAATACATTTAAAATGCTGAAATATGATGATAAACACTCCATATTCACTAATGGTAGGTGTTACATGCTGAAACTCAATCAACGACTTAAGAAAAATAATGAAAATGTTTGACCTTAAGTATATAAGTATAAGCAACATTATTCTATAAATAACTTTTATGATTGCCATGGTAACACAGTGTAACCATGCAAAACCTGTAACTAAGATTGGTTTAATGCTACTGTCTTGAGGAAAAACATGAAAATTCAAGACTGGCAAACATGCATCCTTAGGACCTTGCAACACCAAAACCATAAGAAAAATTGGGTATAATTGCTACTTTGCAGTGTTACCATGGAAACAAAGTACCAGTGCTTAAAAGTGAATTATTTTTCCCTGCATTAAGAATTAAATTGCCATTTAATCAAGAAACAAATTAAAGAACTCAGCTTGAATAGTACTTATCTGTTAGAACTGAAGTTGAATATCATATATTGATATTTACATTTGCAAGTGTTTTCCTTTATATAACACTACTGAAAGCAAGCGTTTTTATAACTGTGTAAATACAGGTATGGGGTCAAGAGGTCATAGATGTGCGTTTGGATAAACGTTCGACGTAATTTCTCTGTGACGTCATAAAGGGTCGACGCGTGTTTAGTGGATTACATACAAGCCGTTGGGTTTGAAAAATTACCGCATTTCACGCGTTAAAAGTAACAATCAGGCAAATATAAAGTATGAATAAGACACAAATGTAAATATAAGTAATAAGGTATCATTTTTTGAGTTTTATTGAGATGTAAAACGGGTTGGCACATGATCAAATCTTCCATAAAGCCCTTCGGGTTTTATTTGATTTGATCACGTGACCAACCCGTTTTACATCTCAATAAAACTCAAAAAATGATACCTTATTTCTTAAATAAAATTTGATGAATAAAACAACACTGTTGCTATGGTTACCAAGAAGGGAAAATGTTCGATTTTGTGAACATTATATCAATATTAAACCCTGTGTGCCAACTTCTTGCATCCATTTAGAGATTGGATGAGAGTCAAAATTAAAAGTCAAGTTAGCTGTTAATAAATATCAGTCATAAAAGTTTTGGGAATCTACATTTAAGGGTACGTATCCAAGAAAAGAAAATATTTTTCAGGTTTTTAAGCATATATTTTCCGCTTATTTCCATAGCAACACTCTATTTAAAGAATCTAATCTGAATTTTTTCAAATGGAAAAACCTAGAGCACACCAGCATCTTATAAAATTGATCATTAGTTATGAGGAAATATGCTTTTTTTTTAAAGATAGGATCATAAACATACAGAGTGTTACATTGAAGGCTCTCTGTGGTACAAAAACCTTGGCAACCATTGCCAACCAAAATGAAATATCATATTTTGTTCTTGGTATATGTTTCAAGGCTCTTTTTTCTATTATTTGGTCACATTTCATCCTATAATTGCTTTTTATTTTTACATGTATGACTTTATAAAATTCAATGAATATTTTTTTTTACTTTTGAATACTTTGTTACCATAGTAACGTATGTAATAGTTGATTTACCAAACATGTTTATCATGCATTTGAGACATCTGACCTTCAACTTTTGGAAACAGTCATTGCCAATTGTTTGCTTTGCCGCAAATGTTAACTATGGGGCTCTAAACATGTTAAAACCTGCCATTTTTCGAACTTTAAGACATGTTGCCATGGTAACTATAAAACATAGCAACCAATTTTTGCCTGATTCCAGTTAAGGGTATCAATGACTTTTATCATAGTGAGTTTGGAGAAATTCTGAGACTATGCGTGCCACAGCTCCTATATAAAATTTCAAATCATTACAGAGAATGGCTCTTAATCGCTAAAACAGTCAGTACTCTTCTTAGTGACCATCTGCGAAGACCTGAAACCCTGCGTCCGCTTAAATGAATTAGGCCAAAATTATTGCATACCTTTGAGCAGGCAAAATGCCAAATTTTACACCCGCCAAGAAAACCCGCTATACAGTAACAGCTCAAACATCAGATAGTCTGACATAGACCCCACCCCCTAAATAACAGTTTAATAACATCAGATAGTCTGACATAGACCCCACCCCCAAATAACAGTTCAATAACATCAGATAGTCTGACATAGACCCCACCCCCTAAATAATAGTTCAATATCAATAACATCAGATAGACTGACATAGACCCCACCCCCAAATAACAGTTCAAACATCACACTGTCATAAATGTAGATGCCACCCCCTAAATAACAGCTCAAACATCTGATAAACTGTCATAGACCCCGCCTCCCTGTCTAACCTAAGTAACAGCTCAAAAACATTAAAAAAGATGCATATTTCATTAGAGATGAAGCTGTTTTATCACACTTGAAATGATGAAGAGCTTATCAGCCTGCTTGTTTTTATTAACTTATCGTATGATTTGCTTTTCTTAGATCAAACTTACAGACTTAAATGTGTAAAACAAAAATTATATCAACGAACACAAACCCCATATTCCAGAACATGACCGCTCCATCGGATCCACCACTCACAAACAAGCCTTCGTGTATAGGGTGCCAGGCCACAGCTGTAAACAGAGGGAAACTCTGATATTTGTAATCTATCTTTTTGCAGGTTTAACATCAAAAAGTTTGAACAGTGTTCTGATCGTCAAATAAATGAAGACCTTGAGCTTTTCAATTTAAATGCCGTTTTCATTTATTCACATGTATGTGTATGCATGAACACATAAAAAAATATTTGTTATGCTTTAAACATACATGTATGAGAGTATCTTTTTCATGTTTTAACCTTGAATATCTACAGTAAAACTCGGTTATAGCGAAGTCCTAGGGACCTGTGAATTTAATTCGCTATATCCGTAATTCGTTATAACCGTATAACGAATTCGTAAAACCATATAAAGCGAATTCGCAATATGCATGTTTTCCTTCAAGTATTACTACCAAATATGTTAGGGAAGAAAATATTACAAAACATACCTTCGATAACTAAAGTTTTCTTGTGAGTTGAATTATATATACAATTCCATGAACAAAAATAAGTCAGTTCAATTTATTAAATTTTGAGATCTTTGAAAGTTCGTTATAAAAGATGTAAATTTCATTATATTTAACTTCAACGGGACCCAAAATCAGTTCGCTATATCCGTAAATTCGTTATATCAGAGTTCGTTATAACCGTAAAATTTTACAAGGATTTGTTTAGAATTTTGCCAGACACCCAGAAAAACTTCGCTATATCCGTGAATTCACTATATACGTGTTCGTACTAAATGAGTTTTACTGTATATTTTTTTATTACAGATAAACTTTTCTTATTTGGACACCACCGTTTCCATAAAAATTGACCTAATTGGACAACATTCCACATAAGAAAACAGACTTAAAAGTTTACACCATATTAGGCAAAATTTAGGAATACACAACATCTGGATAGGATAAGTTTCACTGTAAATCTATTTTGCTTGAATGGTTATTTGGGTTTTCTGGGATATTAACCTTAAAAATACAATTAGCAATATACTCTTCTGTTCCCAGTTTTTGAAAAAAGGCAGCAAAATAAATGCTTATAACTGTCTGTCTGTCCCTTTGTCACACAAAAATGATTATGTACTAGTATTTGAATGAAAGATTATGGGGCTTTCATATTTCATGTTATTTTGCTGTAGGACCTTCCAGATGTTTTGATTTATGTCACTGACCTTGAAGTATGACCTTTTTAAAATAAAATAAATTAACCCCTTACCTAATAAGACATGTCATTGACATGACATGAAAATATGAAAGAGATGACATTATGTCACTGACCTTGAAGTACATGTATGACCTTTACAAAAATTAACCTTTCACCTAAAAATAAGTCATTGACATGACATGAAAGACACGACTTACGTCATTGACCTTGATATATGACCTTTTTTTTTAAAATTAATCCTTAACCTACAAAGACAAGGTTTTCCTATTTTTACAAGTGCATAATCTGTAAGACCTTTCAGAATATTCTCTGATTTTTTATCCCCGCGCCCTTGACCAAAACCTATTTTTAAAAATAATGATCCCAGGTGCAGATTTTTGCACTATAAGAAACAAGGCTTTCATATTTGCATGCATGCAATAGCAAAGACAAATGTACCATGATTTTTGACCTCATGACCTTGACCTCAAAGATTGCCTTTCAAAAACTTAATCCTTGGTCATAACTTCTGCAGAAAATCTGTGCCAGAATGTCTTATTTCAAAACAATGAAACTGTTTACCGGTAAGTTAAGACAATTAAAATATGCCATAGATCACTGTACCCCAACCAGTAAAGCCCTGCAAGTTGGAAATCACAATTCTCTGCATTTCCTTATGCTTTTAAGAACTTTCTCCATTTTATATTCAAACAGTTACTTTTCAAACCCCAAGTCTTTTAGTGGCTTGTGTTGCTAAGGTCAAATATTCAGTGTTTGTCTGTGAAGTGACAATACAATGACCCTCCACTCCACCTTCAATGTGACCTTTAACCGTGTGTACAGGTGATAAACTGCCTTACCTGTGGCTTCTTTCTTGTGACCTTTAAATGTCTGAATCTCCTCCTTCATGTTACGGATGTCAAAGACTTTCAGGAGATGGTCTCTTGAAGCCGTCAGCAGCCAGTTCCCGTTCTTGTTCCATTTCAGTTCCATCACTGTGGCTTTGTGTGCATGTCTTCCAGGGCAAAAAATAGGTTTTAAAAATGTCAGCAAAGGCATTTAGGATCTTGTTAGACTTTCAAATACCTGAGACTCCCAGGTAATCTTACTTTAAATGTTTGACTTTTTTAAGCATAAAAGCCATTAATAAATACAAAAATTGTTCTTGTTTTTTTAATTTTTCTACTGACAAGTTTTGAAATCAGATGGGCTGCATATCAAACTACATTATAATTCTGACTACCGGTAGTACATGTATATCATAACTCATTTCTCATAGTTTTTAACCAGTTTAACTCCAGTATTTTGGTCAAAACAAAATTAAAGTAAAGGAAATACAAGATCTGACTCAAATATGAACCATCTTTACAAATTTTTGAACAAAATTGTTGCTTTTTCGCCCAGAGGTTCTGAATTCTGGAATCTTCATTATAGTATCATATACATATACCTCCTTTACAGGGACTTGACGTATCAACCTAATATCTACTGAGTCATGATATACAAACTGACACAAGAGTTTTACATCACATCTAATATTAGTTTACGGCCATCGTCAGCCTTAGAGTTATCAGATATGAACACTTTTATAAAGAGACCAAGGGCTGAAGAAGAGTATGATATTGCACGTGTCATGATTTTTATAAAGTCATATATATTTA
This sequence comes from Saccostrea cuccullata, assembly GCF_032062105.1. Lineage (NCBI taxonomy): Eukaryota > Metazoa > Mollusca > Bivalvia > Ostreida > Ostreidae > Saccostrea > Saccostrea cuccullata. The sequence goes on along the minus strand of NW_026921470.1, from coordinate 116,243 downwards.
CAATGTGTCACAAAAAATAAATGTCAAGTTGAAGTATTTCGTTCTACTGTTTCTTTTTTGAAGAATTTTTTTCAAGCTTTTTTTTTTTTTTTAGGAGCACAAAAACATGAATATTTATAAAATGCCAGACAGGCAAATGATAAAATGCCAAATATGTGTGTGATATTAGACCATACATGTATATCACTCAAGAGTCGCACATAGATTTTTGTAGTTATAACACACTTTTTGTAGAAGTACACTTTTTGTAGCTTCCTGGTGGAGGGGGGGGGGGGGGGAGGGGGCATTGACAGAAATAAAACAACAGTAAATGATTACATGGTGGCCAGACTCGTCCCGGCTCGCGGGTCCCATAACTTAATCGGCTGTTGGTTGTCTTTGCTGCCTGACGCTAAGAGAGCTTTTTGTGGGTGCCAGTCTACACATTTAACATCTGATCCATGACCTATATTTAGAAACGAGGAAAGAAACACATAGCACTATTTTATGTTCAGTCCAAAAGATGTGATATCCAAAGGCTTGTTAACTGTGAACATGCAGTACCATCAAAATTATGAATTCCAGAGTTTTCAAACTGTTGTCCATCATTTTTATATTTCATCCCGAACTCTAACGGGAGTAATTCCCCTTTCTTACAGTAATAATGATTATTTGCATCTTCGTATGGTAATGCATGACCAAGCTTATTTCATTCTTTTATAACAAATTCTGTTGCAGTATTTAAGTTTGAAGCTGGTTTAATTACTATACATATCTTTGGAACATTTCTATTTTCATAGTTATAATAAATTACTCCAACGGCGTATTTCCATGACTCTTAAAAGTCAGTGTTACATGCTGACCAGATAGCTCAGATTTTTATAAATTTATTTAAGTCAATCGGTCACACGGGCTTGTCAATTTTAAGGCAATGTCCGTGATTGTCCTTTAAAATCCCAACATACCTCTAAGAATTTTTTCTTCGTGACATTTCATGAAGTCCCAGATTCGAACAGTTCCGTCATCAGAACATGTGGCAAATTTACTATCCGACGGGCAAAAACTATATCAGAAAAACAAAGGAAACAAAATATCTCCATACAAATTTATTAAGCAAATTAAATGAGACAGATGAATATATAAATAATTTCAGATGTTATGCATTTTGTCTTTGTCACCATTTCCTAAGACTGTTAATTACCGTATACATGTGAGAAATGGGTGATAATGAGATATCTCTAAATGAAAATTTCAATCATGCTACAAATGTTCAGAAAATTTTAAGTTTTATCTGGTATGCATCAATAATGGAGAAAATATAATTTTTTGAAAAAGAGATGTCAACAGATTTTTGAATAACAGTGACCCTGAAGCAATTTTGATCTCTGGTGGTCTGTATTATAGGTAGATGGCTTCTACTTTATGCTGGTAATTTTTCATAAAGAAAATTCAAACTACCAGTATGTTTTTGAAATTATCCCTTAATCTTTTCATAAATATCCTACACTCCAGATACACTTGTAGCAGTGATTAATGGGATGCATGATGAAATTTCACTGTAAATGAGGAATAATGTATGATGGATGAACTATGAAATGTGTGAACTTTTTCCTTGAACACCTCTTTTTCCAGGTGTATGATTCAACAGTCTGTTTTTAATGTAATGGTGACAATGACTTTATCCCTCTCCAACTTAATTCACTCATTCTAAATGGGCACATTGGCCTTTATTTTAATTGTGTTCTGGGCTAAAGCCTTTATTGAATTTGCATCAAAACTAGGGCACAAAGCCTTTATTGCAAATAAAACAAATCTGGGCATAAAAGCCTTTATTAGATTTTAAATTAATAAATGTAAAATTTATTAAAAATTTATTGCACAAATCCTTATGTACTGTATATCATGCCATATCAACGGGCAATAGCCTTTATTAAACCCTATAGCCTGATCACATCCGATACACTGATAAAACATCTATCACCAAACCTGTGGACTTTTCCTGTACCTTTGGAGAGCCAGTCTGATTCATCAAATAGAGAACAAGTAAAATACTCAACAACACTGAAACCAAGCATTTCAGTCTGTGTCTTAGTAGAGAAATCTTAACATAAAGCTTCCATGTAACAGGAAAAGTCCACAGTTCTAGAGTCCTAATCACTTCACATGGGTTACATCCAGGCTGCTGAAGTTCATTGCTACAGCTTAAAGCCGCAGCACAAACCGAGACAAACCCCCATACAAACAAGTGATCTGATTGGTCATGGATCCTTGCATCCATGGGAACATGGTGATACCTTAACCCGCGAATCGGCTCCTTGTGCCCCTGGTACATTTTCACGTTGTTCATGTTTGACTGCCAGTACTTGATGTATCCAAAGTGGTCAGCGGTCACCATCCAGTTGTCGTTATGGCTCCACTGCATGGCTCGGCAAGAAGTGTCATGGGCCTGAAATGATAGCAATCAACCTCAGTGTAGACAGTGGTAAAAATGACAGCATCAAACTTAATATATAGACAACAGATCAATGGTTACCTTAATTATTAAATAATTCATATAGACAATGGTTCATTGGTATTGGTACATGTAGTAACTTTTCTCTAATATGTTAACAAGCAATAGATAGTCTACATCAGTGTGTTCACATATGTTGAAGTTTGCTGAAATACCTGTAAAATTGTTTCAAAATTGAAGGTGAGTCCATTCCAGAGTGTGAACTCTCCACTAGAGGCTCCAGTGACCAATCGCCTCCCTTCTGGTGTCCACTGCAAAATAGGTTCCATGTATAAGAAAAACAAAGCTATAAAAATTCAAATACATGTAATTCAAAATAATGCTTCACTGCATATCTCTACAACACAAATACATCAGCATTATGCCATTTTGTTGTAAGTACATGTATAATATATCATTTTTGTGGCATTGATTCAAACTTACATCTGCTTACTTAAAACACATCTATGTGTTGTATTTCACTCAAAATGAAATAATTATTCATTTACTACTTACAGCGAGACAAAATATTGGACATCTAAATTTATTGGTAGAAGCTCTTATGAATTTTGTGGTCACACAATTCATTGAGTTGTTTATCATGGCCATTGGTGGTGGGATCTGCAAGAGATATGAAACACAAATAAAACATAACCAGGCTACAAACTGGGTATTTTAATTTATACAGCGTAATGTCAAATCATTGAATATGTTAGAAGCGGCCCTGTTGAATAGAGTATTATACATTGTGTAAATGCATCTTCTTTAAGTAAGCACTTAAAAATGGAAAAAAAAATTGGACTATCTTCCAAGTCTGATAACCTATCTAAGGATTTTTTTTACCTTTTCAATAAAAATGATCCTTAAATCTAATTATGGCACTAATGTATATTCCAAAGATTACAAATTTCCTTTGGGTAGGATGGCAAAGTATTACATAATTATCACTGATGCCATATAACTGGTTTTTTGCCCTGCTGTGATCTGTGACTTACATCAATCTGATACAGGGAATCTGCCTGTATAGCTCTCATGTCTCTGTAGTCTCTCTGCCAAACTCGGTTCTGGAAAAACATATCAGTAACATTGAATATAAAAGATCATCAAGCTCTCTCCTAAACAACTGAAATCTTTTAATATTTACCAGTTCAACTTTAACTTAAATTATAAGACTAGACTAAGTAGACTTATAACCTATACTATTGAAACTAAAAATATATTACACAACTGATTAAAACATTTTTCCATGTTAAATATTATGATAAAATTAACTACACAAATTGAAAATGTTTGGTTTTACAATTATAGTTCAATTTAGTCACACTATACAGTTAAAAATGCTTATAACGAAGTGCTAGGGGTGGATTATAAAAATTAAATTCTTTATATCTGTTAATTTGAAGTCACATGGAATGAAAATCCCTTTACTGAAAGCATCAATTCATCACAAGTTTGTTCATTATAAGTTTGTTATACTGCATTTCTATTTAAACACTTGAGATGGAATTAAAACTAGCAATTTGTGTGCATGTGTGTTTGGGGGGTGGGGGCAATGACTTTAGATTACTATTAAATTATACAAACCTCTAAATACTGAACAACAGCTGAATTGTAGTCCACGGTTTTACGATGAACTGCTTTTCGCATACGTTTTCCGTCAAACATGACAGGGCCCGCTGAATTGTCCCCGTCTTGGGCCCCTCCCTTGGGGTCCAGCTGGGGGCCTCTTCTCTGAAACGTGCGAGCATTGGGCCGCTGGAAGGCCTGGAACGCCGGCGCTGGCATTGGCTGCATGGGAATAGTGACCACGCCTCCCGAGTCGTTCATTTTGTATTCTACAAAATCAAACACATTTCTACATCAAGAGGCACAAACATAAATACATTAGCAAAGTACATATACATGTGTCAGTATTATGCATTACTTTTTTCTGATTTATTAACAAACCAGTATGGATATATATTAAATTCCTTTTTCTGTTTTACAACTCTTGAATTTTACCAATAGTCCCCGCATCTTTAGAATTGCATTTATTATTCCACAAAACTGCTCTCAAACTCTGCCCGTAATATTAAATGTCATGAAAATTGGGAGAACTCAGTCAGACATCATTTGCCATGGGACATTTTTTTTTTTTTGCTTTATAATCCACACAAAAAAAAACATAAAGTAATTATTTCAACTTTAAAATGTCCCTCTAGTAAGGAAAAAAAGATACTGTGTATTTTTAGTTAAATCAAAACGCTATATAAAGAGCTGTTAAGGTATTGCATTATCAGTGCAACTAAACTTGTCACATTGCACCAAGCCGAGTCCCCTCCCCCTTCCCTGGGTGAGCAGTGACAACAGTGCAGTATCTGTCACTTTAGCACACAGAGATTTGTACAGCAGTTAAGAGGCCTTACTGTACTGTTAGAGTTTTTATCATGTACATCAAAACACAGAGCCTAAAAATGTTGCCGTTGCACAGCGTTCTAGGCAACTCAACATCATCCCTTAGATACCTACCAGAGTTCTTCAAGCACTTATATTTACATTCAGTGTAATTTTCTCTTTGAAATCCATTAGAAATCCATGACATTCAAATCTCTATAACACACGAAACATTGTCACCGCGCGTTAGAATACACAGTAGGAACTATATGTATTTTCAATACTTGAGGAACATCAAAATGTACATTGTTTCAAAATTTGATTAAAAAAAAAAAATTAACCTGTGAAATTAACCTAAAAATACAATAAATGTGCATTTGAAATTAATTTGTTACCTTTTTTCCTCCCAACATTTGTTTACGTTATTTAACTTTGCAATGTCATAAACGGCTCTTGTGTCTGTAAAGCACACAAGTTTTGAAGGGCGCTAATTTCACATTGAAGATTAGCAAAATAAACAATTATGAAGAGGAAAAATTAGAGAATGTAAATATAAGCATTGTTAGAGCAATATTCAATTTGTCAGCACGGCCAGGTGTGTTTTAGGACCGAAGACATCCCAAAATATGAATTCAATGCTTAAAAAGAGACCTACTCTACTTTAAGCACCACAGCTCAAGCTTTTCAAATTGTATACTTTTATCCCCAGCTATAATGAGAAGTCGAAATTTTTGTAGGAGGAAACATTTGATATCATATGTAGCAATTCAGGTTATCTTGGCCATGGATATCGGCCTGGTTAGCTTTCCTACTACACTCCACAGGATTATAGATACCCCCCTATTTTGGAAATATGTACCACCTGTTTCGAACCTAAATGAAAGACCTTCACAACTGCTTTTTCATGATTGCATTCGTGACAGAGTAGCTCTAATGTGAGTTTTCCCTTCAGCATTTACTGATTATTTATCCAAATTAGGGTACAAGGCATTTAACAAGGCTTCAAAATGATTACGATTTTGGCCATTTTGAGTTAAAGTCTGTTCTTAATTTCAATCAAATATCCGGCCAATAATTCAATCGACCAAGTTTTCCATATATTCGGAGCAGTTAGATTATCTCCCTTTTAGTTTTACCATGTTAAAAAGTTTCCTTTCAAAAACATCTTGAACGCGGATTACGCCTTAATCATTGGGGGAAACTACACCCAAAACCAAGATTGTGGTGTACAAACATATAGGGAGCGGTGATGAGGGGTCCAAAATACAGTTCACTTCTAAGACTTGTACTTTAATCCATTATTCCACCTTGTGCTGGCCAAGTGTTCAAAATGTTCAACGCTTCTGAATTTTAAGACATGGCTTACCAATATTGATCTCAGTTTAATCTGATTTCATCATTTCAGATACTTCCAAAGAAACATCTTTTATTCGATTTAAACTTCATTAAACCTAAAATAATGTCTGTGCACATTAGTCAACATGTTTAATTATCAGAACAACCAAAGCACAAAATGGCGCTTGTTGTAACGGAAATGGAACAAATTTCGAATTTCCGACCACTGAATACATCTTGAACGACATAAATTTTTCCGAATTATTGTCTAAATAGTTAAACACCCTTCCATCCGAAATTTAAAAAAAAAAGAAAATGAATAAATTTGATAAAGTTGAGTTATCTCTAATTAAAAAAAGAAAAACATCTTCACACGATAGTGTGCTGTGGTAGCTGTTGGGAATAGGAAAGGAGGGGGGGGGGGCATAATTTTTCAACGTGTACATGTATATTTGATTTTAAAAGTGTCAGTTTTAATAATAATATATGAATTTATATATTTGTCATTAAGAAACCATATTAAAAAAAAAGATCGTGTTCGCAGTTTAATGTTTGGTCAAAGAACATAAAAATATCAGCTGCCTGTCTATAATGTTAAAAGGAAGATGAAAGCAGAGACGGTGTTTTTCATCAAAGGCATATAAAACTCTGCTTTTATCGGTTTTGTTTTTGTTCGAAGTAAATTTTGGTTTTGAGTAATAGTTTCAATTTTCATATTTCTATATTAAATACAGTGCAATTAACATAAACGCAAAATTCGGAAAATCGAAAGAATACTTTACTAAAGAAAATTAATTTTAAAACCTTTGAATAGAAAAATGTTAACACTTTAAAGTTCAATTTATAATTTTTTAAAATGTATCTCAAACAAGACCAATGATTTTTTTTTTGCTTGATAGTACCAGGAACCTATATAGAGCATACTAAGTATATAGGTCCTTGATAGTGCGCCCCTCTATATTCTTCCAAACTGAAATATTTGGTTGTTTTTCCCCTTTTCCCACAACCTGATGAAACCTGGCCCATCTTCCGAAAATTATTATTATATCAGACACTGAAAGTGTCTGAAAGGGAGGGGGCGTTACCTGGTTAAAAAATCGACAAGCAAATGCTCACCCGAGGCATTGTGGTCATCTTGTTCTTCCTCGGCACATTTTTTCCATTAGGTAATTTCTATGTAAAATTCATCTTCACAACGTCAAGGTTTTGTGTGAAGAGAAACAATATCACAAAACATTGGAATCGTGACGGTGTGTAAAATTTTGATCCTTTTGCGACCTCACGTACCTATTCCAGGTAACATGATTTGATCAAACATGATTTGACACTGGCTGAGGAGGATTCCATATTCAAATGACTTATCATTACTTCAGTGTTCCCCTGAATTAACACAGGGATGCTTTCGTCTTGATGTTTATTTGAAATTGGCCCTTTGGTTTAAAGATTCGCAGATAGACAGAAAGATAATCAAAAAATGTAATCAACATTATTGTGCAATATACTGTGTATGTAATGAGCATTTTTTAAATATTATACGTATGTACTCTGATAAACTACTTCATGATTTTGGGCTCTGTATGGCCATAAAATATACTCATTTTATCCCCCCCCCTTTAAAAAATCAGAAATGAATAACATTAGACATTAAAACAAAAATAAGCTTTATTTCTGTTGTACAATAAAATTGTAACAGAACCCAGATATTTTGGTGCTTAATGTAATAAATTTTAAGTTTGAAACATGAAACACACAATAAAATGAAAAGACAAAGATAAATTAACAACACATAAAGTCTTTATAGCAATGGAAAGTTCCAGCTTAACCATTTAGAGCTTTATAAAGTCTAAATTTTCACACATTTTGTGAAATTGTCAAGTTTTGTAAAGAAAATATCCATTTATTAAAATCAGAGTCTAAATGTACACAAGTATAAGAAAATGTCAAGTTCTTCAAAGAAAATATTAATTAATTAAAATTGTCAATTTTCCTTAATACAACCATGGAATATTACATTTCATTAGCATCAGCATTTCATTTGCTTTATTTTAAAATGATAAAAAGTATGAATAGTTTTTGTTATAAAACAAATTTTTACATTATTCCGTGGATCAACTAAACATAATGACTTTTAACAAACAACAATGACATATACATAAATGTAGTTTGTCATACAAGTTCAGTATCAATGACTTGGCAACTGATGAGGGGATATTCTTTTCAAATCAGAGGTCAACAGAAATAGTTCTGCATTTTAATCCATCCAACACCTGCAAGAAGACAACATGTACATTTAAAAAAAAATAAAGTAGAAATATATAGAAACATAAAGCACCAAAAGGGCATTAAATTTGACTACATATTAATCTGACACATATATAAGACTATGTAAACAGGCCTCTTTACCTTCACAGCAGACCAGAGGTCAGTAAAAACAGACCGTGTGGAGAATGGGTCTGCCAGCTCGGGGCTCGAAATCTTGTAAAATCTCGTCTATATCATTGTCCAGATCTTCAGACTCAAACAGCTAGAAAGCAAACCACAATGATTTAACCTTAATCAGTCAGTTTTGAACATACACATAATACTTTTGTCAAAAAAAAATGACACACAAACAACATGCATAGATTTCTCATCATAATAAGATTTCCATCGGATAAAACACACTCTTTCCATGGTAACCAGATCTCCAATCAGATATAAACTCTCTTACCATGGTAACCAGATCTCCAATCAGATATAAACTCTCTTACCATGGTAACCAGATCTCCAATCAGATATATCTCTCTTACCATGGTAACAGATATAAACTCTCTTACCATGGTAACCAGATCTCCAATCAGATATAAACTCTCTTACCATGGTAACCAGATCTCCAATCAGATATAAACTCTCTTACCATGGTAACCAGATCTCCAATCAGATATAAACTCTCTTACCATGGTAACCAGATCTCCAATCAGATAAAAACTCTCTTACCATGGTAACCAGATCTCCAGTCAGATATAAACTCACTTACCATGGTAACCAGATCTCCAATCAGATATAAACTCTCTTACCATGGCAACCAGATCTCCAATCAGATATAAACTCTCTTACCATGTTAACCAGATCTCCAATCAGATATAAACTTTCTTACCATGGTAATGATATAATCTCTCCTGCCATGGTAACTAGATCTCCAATCAGATATAAACTCTTTTACCATGGTAACCAGATTTTCAATCAGATATAAACTCTCTTACCAAGGTAACCAGATCTCCAATCAGATATAAACTTCCTTACCATAGTAACCAGATCTCCAATGAATTATAAACTCTCTTACCATGGTAACCAGATCTCCAAGTAGATATAAACTCTCTTACCATAGTAAACAGATCTCCAATCAGATATAAACTCTCTTACCATGGCAACCAGATCTCCAATCAGATATAAACTCTCTTACCTTGGTAACCAGACCTCCAATTATCAGATATAAACTCTCTTACCATGGCAACCAGATCTCCAATCAGATATAAACTCTCTTACCATGGAAATGATATAATCTCTCCTGCCATGGTAACTAGATTTCCAATCAGATATAAACTCTTACCATGGTAAATTTAAACTCTCTTACCCTGCTAATGAGATCTCCAATCAGAGATAAACTTTCTTACCATGGTAACCAGATCTCCAATCAGAAAAGCTCCAATCGTGGCTTCCTCGTGATTATCTTGGATGTCAATGTTTATGATGTGAGCAGGCTGCATGTCTTCCTTTTCTCTTGTTTCAAAGTCTGTGTTTGAAATATAAAATTCATAAATGCTTCAACAAAACTACTTTGACACAACTCTTTTGGAGACTTATTTATACTACAAGTAATTGTCTCAATTAAGGTTAAGGAATGACTCTAATTATTGGCCAAATTATTCGATATAATATGGTTTGGGTCAGTTTATGCTTTATAATCCGCGAAGCGATAGATGAAACTCTTATTTAACAACAACAAGCTTCTGACCTTCTATGACTTGATCGTACACTCTTTCTTCACATGTGATGATGACATTGAATTTCTCCTTGCAGGCCTGAAACCTCTCTGGCATTGGTTTAATTCTTCTGTTCCTATCCAGCATGTGGAGAATTCCATTCTGTGTATATCTGTATTGTTCAGGAATTATTTCAACATGTCATGATTACAAAATGTGTAATTATGGCCATCTTAAATTAATTGTTTGGTTGCCCTCTCCCGACCATCTGCTTAAAAATGGCCTGACTCTTTTTTTTTTTTTTACTTCAAAGACACAAGTTGCCCGCATGGTGCAGTGGTTAGAATGTCTGCTCTAGAGTTGCGAAGTAAGGAGTAGATCCTTACGTTGTGGGTTCTAATCCCACTGTGGGATGTGGAGACCGGTCCTTCAGATGAGACGGTGAACCAAAGTCCCTTGTCGCAGTAGGTGCTGGCACAAAAAAGATCCCTCCCTGCTCAATGGCCCTGAGTGCCGAGTATAGGACAAAATTTGCAGCTATCCACCGGCAAGTAGTGACATCTCCATATGAGTGAAAAATTCTCGAGAGGAATGTTAAACAATATAAAATCAATTAATTAAAGACACAATATTTTTTTCCTTTTATCCTGTCAAATGTCAATAAATACAAGTTTGTTGAAATTTTCTGGAAAAAAGATTTTCCAACCTACTTACCGACCCAATAATTTTACCCTGATTCAGCAGGGCAAGCAAACATTATTTTAAGGAGGATACAATTCTGGATCCTTTCTCATGAGGTCTCTGTACATTTCATCGTAGGTTGTGTTGAAATCATAAATATTGGGCTTGTCCAATGTAGCTCCTGGTAACTTCACTTGACTACCAGTTCCAAGAGATCGTACATTGTACCCCCGCTTACTGCATAGAAAGAGACATGTTGATACAAATTATTCTTCGACATTAACAAAGAGATATCTTAAGGTATTTGTTATAGGTATATTCAAAATAAAATATCAGCTTTCTTGCAATGCTTGAAAAAAGAAATGAGCAAAATCTTTCATAAAGACAAACACAAAATGTCACAGCAGAATGTAAAACATGGAGTAGAAGAATATCCCAAGATAAATTATATGCCAAAAAAAAAATCTAGTGGGAAGAATTTCATATACCAATGTAATCATTATTACTTCTATCAAATTGATATGAAAAATTACTGGTTGAAACTAATACTAAGTTAATTAATAAACACATTCATTTTTTTCACCATTGAAGTCAAATGAAATCTTTTTTTTTAATATGACGTCCTTTTACCTTAAAAAGCTGTGTGCCTCCATACTTCTGTTCTGATTACTGGAGCAGACCACAGCAACAGACAGTGGAGAGCCTCCGTCCGTCATGACGTCTACCAACGTCTGCAATAGACAAGACAGAAACAAATCTTAACAGTAAAGGTGGCAATGGTTACCTTTGATCAGTCTTGACGTCTACCAACGTCTGCAATAGACAAGACGATATTTCAATATATTGCAATACAATGACAAAAAATTCACTGCAATACGATTTTGTAAAAGGTCTATATATTGGCAATATGACTTAGACAGAAATGAATTGTTACATTAAATATAAAAATGGACTATAAAAGTTTGTTATTAAGCCAAACAGTAAGACAAATTGTTTTGTGGGAATAAACAAATCAAAGCATAACTTAAATGAAATCAACAAGATTTTTTTCCGTGAGACGGTAATTTACATAGTTATGTACAATGAATGTAAATTATATAAATTTAGTACATGAAAATGGCATTTTTATTACATTGAAAAAATCATTTTAAAACTATCGCAATATAAAAATAAGACAATATATCGCAATACGAAATTCATTCCAATACCACTGTCTGATTTTGTCAATAACAAGACAGAAACGAATCTTAACAGTAAAGGTGGCAATGGTTAACAGGCCAGTCTTGACGTCTACCAACTCTCCAATAGACAAGACAGAAACCATGTGTTAACAGTAAAGGTGGCAATGGTTATCAAAAATCCTTACGCTAATGAACTATGTTCTTTGACTTAAGACAAGTTTTCAATCATTACTACAATGGTTCATGTTTATTTATATAGATAAAACTTGTTACGTACTTTTAGAGATATTTTTGTTGCTTTAGTTCTACAAATGTTTGTAACAAACAAGAAAGCGGTTGACAAAGGTTAATTTCAATTGGTCACGTAACTTTAAAATGGCAAAAATGAATCTTTACTGTTGAGATTGACAACAATGGTAGACTTGAGCAGAGTTCAATACAGGTTGGCAATTGCTCTTTGAGCAATAAGCCCGGTTCAAAATATTGTCCTAGGTTAATTAATGATAGATTAACATGTACTCGTAATGTAGCAAAATAAACACAGGCGATAACTCGTACTCAGTGCATTTAATATGATTAACCACAATTGTAACTCAATCAATCAAGAGTTACATACCCGATTATTTTTTATGACCCTCAAACCCGATTTTCCCAACCCGAGTAGATATAACGTTGCACTTTAAACTCATTAAAATGATATTGTCCTAAACAATGCCAATGGCTATGTTCAGGAGGCCGGTTTACCAGTTAATTATGTTGCAGGTTTAATGTAGCAAAATAAACACAGGCGATAACTCGTACTCAGTGCATTTAATATGATTAACCCATGCAGAGAGTTCCAAATGTAAATATGGCAGGTAAATTTGAAGCAAGAAAAACTGTAGAGAAAATTAGTTGAATTTTCATCTTCATTTGGATTAATTTTTGGGATAAAAGGCATGTACAATCTCAAAGAGGTTTGTTTTGATTAATTTGGTAGTTATTTTCAGCTCAACCCCTTTTGTATTCTTCAAAATCATTTTGGACATATTGCACTTGTTAATTGAATTAATTAAGAGAGAGAAAAAATAACTTCAAAACCAAAGCCAGAATACTTTCAAATTTAGCACAAATTAAACTGAAAAGGCTTTCTTAAAAAAAATGCACACTTAATTCAGGTCATTTACTGAATAATGAAACCTTCAATGCTCTTTTTTAACATTTAAATTTACTGAACAATTGAACATATATTAATTTTTTGTCTTTGTAAGTTAAAGCCTTTTTTAAATAAAAGAATTAATCTCAATACACAAATAATTATGTGTATATATAATTATATACATAATTTAATCATGGTAAATATGTCATGACTGTCGTGTAAGATAACCAGGAAATTTTATTTCCAAATCTGGTCATACGTCAGAAATTTTTCATGTGAAACATTCCCAAGTATTCCTGCAGAGAGTTCAATGTCCTTTGCGCGAATAAATTTAAATAAATAATAACGTAAAAAATTAGTTGAATTTTCAGGCTATCAGTTTGTAGATATTTTCCAAATAAACAAAAAATAACTCTGCAATTTGTTGTTATTTTCAGCCAAAATTGCACAACCCTTTAGTATTCTTCGCTCGGCTGTCTTATTTCCGACGAGCTCCGATTTGTGACGTCACAGTTTCAGTCGTAGACTAACTGTGGTAAGGCTTGATGTTTGAAGTGGCTGATAAATTTTTCAAGTTTTTTCGATGGTCAACTGCGCTCGCCCCAACGGTTGCACCGTAAAACATATTATAGAGAAACACTATAATCTCAATCACATGACAAGAAATGAATGGTTACTATTGAGACAACAATGGTTAATCTCAAGTAGTCATGTTGTTCACAAACAAGACAAAAATTAAATGTAAAAGTATTGACAACAAAAGATGTTTCACTATTCAAGCTCTCTTTGCCTCAAAGACTGGGAAAAGTGTAAATGTAATGACATTGAAATATTTTTCAGACAAGGTTGCAATGGGCCATGTACGTTCCCGTTCACATTTGAAAGTAATTAAGTCTTGAAATAACAAAACCCGATGCCTACCTCAGTTTCTGCTTCTTTGACACAATTTATATTTATGTTTCCGGTGTGACAAGAATTTGATAGCTCGATCCTAAAATTGCACTATTATAATTAACTCGTGCATTGATTTTATTTACTTAAATATAGATGCTTCATATATTTGTAATTTAAAAAAAAAACTTCATTTTAAAGAATATATTTAGGCGTTATATTTAATAGATACTAGGGCTTGTTATGTAGAATTTTATTAGTAATATGACGTCATTTTACTGGTTCCTCAAGATCGACAATCGACATCAAGACGCTTCAAGTATGCTACAGTATTATATAGACAAGCATCTGGATGATTAAGACTTCACGTTTACTGTGGGAGAACCAATTTTTCGTCCATCGCAGATTTGTTTACAAATGCATGGCGACGATGTCAAATACATGTAAACAACATTAATGGCTGTTCTTATTTTCACGTCGGTGAAATGGTTTACTTCGTAAAAATGAATTTAAGGTTTGTATTTTTTTCCACTGATATGAAATGGGCGTCTACAATAACTGTATTATTTGTAAATCACGACAAGAACATTGAACATGTCGATGCAAGTTTTTTTATATTACTCAGTTGATTCTCTGAATGTTGTGTTTAGTATAAAATACATTGGCATGTTAATTCTCAGATGTAACGATTGTAAGATGGGTGGATAGTTAATATGAATTGTTTTATTGAAGGAAATACAACAGCCGATAACAGTTAAAAAGATGGCACAAGTTCCTCTACTAGATGTAAATTTTGGCCTGAGTTCAACACAGAAATCTTATGGAGGTAAAAAGGTTCCACACGGTTTTCACTCATACACGGGTGAAGAGGAGTCACATATAAGTAATAGTATTCCTCTGAAATCATATGGGGGTAAAAAAGCTCCACATGGATTCCACTTGTATACAGATGAAGAGGAATCGCACATAAGCTGTAACACTCTCCCACAGAAATGTTATGGTGGGAAAAAGGCTCCGCATGGGTTCCACACATATACAGATGAAGAGGAGACATTACCTATAAGTAACAACAACCCACAGAAATCTTACGGAGGGAAGAGGGCACCGTCAGGGTTGACTGCTGTAAATCTGGACGATGATTCTAAATTAACGTGTGTGAAAAAATCAACTTTATCAAATATTATTGTTCTTAATAATGACGAAGAGTCAGTATCTTATAAATCCTATGGATTAAAGAAAATTATTCCCACAACAAATAGTCTAGTCAGTCTTGATGGGGAGGAAAAGCCTCAAAATGTCTCACAAACAGATAGACGTGCCAATGTACCCTTAACAGAAATAAAAGAGGAGGGACAGTTGGATAGTGAAAAAGTGACATTTCCTCAGCAGGGGTCTAAGCGAGGGGCATCTGGACCTCTGGTCACGTCAAGTGATGAAGAGGAGAGTTTACCCCCATCGCCCCGTTCCAGTGTAAATAGTAGTTCATCTATCCAGCATGCGTATGAGCATGATCATGACTATGAGCCTGCGGCCTCCCCTAGCGGGAGTAGCACGGCTAGTGGGCCTGTCTACATAAGGCCACCGGGATTTAAACATCATGCACAGGAAATCAAGAAAGTCAAAAAGAAGAAGACAACTGTATTTGACTTTAAAACTGCCCTGAAAAAGAGAGCGCCAACTCCTCCCAAAGTTCGACCCAAGAGAGGTAAATGTAGGATAAGTTGTCAGTAAGAGTTCCCGTCTTTAATCATAATGTACTCGTAATTCATTTACAACAACTGATATCTTCTTTTTTCAAAAAATATCAGTATCTATTCAGAGTTAAGTATACAGAGTACAGACAGCATTCTATAAAGATTTTCAGATTATAAATTTGAGTTTAAAAATGCATTGCCACAGATCATTATAAATAGGTTGTATGCATCAAGTTAAAAAGGCACAAATCCTGTGATGCCCTAGCTATGATAGAACTATCATTGTTGTTGAGGCTCCATTGTGTTTAACAATGATCATTTTATGATAGAGTCCGTTCCAATGAGATTGAGAGCTTTGCCACAGTCATTCTGGAAACAGCCCAACGTTCCTAATCCTGTGTCTCCCGCCCCTCTATTTCCCTCATTACCTCCCCTTGGATCTAAAGACTCAAATGAAGATATCACTGGTGAGATATATATATTCAATTCAATTCATTTTATTGACAACACCATCATACATTGGCAAATAGTCATGAATACAACAATTAACATACATAAAATAAAATATCAAAGAACATGTTTTACTATTTATAGCGAATGTTTATAAATGTTACAGACAAACACAAAACTCTAATAAAACCAATAAACATGGGGTACTATTATTTCTATGTGATGGATTATTAAATTATAATCTTCAGATGGTCCATAACTTACTTGTGGAATCATTTAAATTTGTTGGGGATAATTTTTGTGGATTTCTGTAAGTTTATAAGCCCATGCGGACGTGATTTTATGTGTTCTCTGATCCATAATCCGAAGTCATTAATTCTTGGAGAATGTAAAATTGTTGATGAGAGATACCTTCAAAATCCACAAAAATCTAATGATACCACAGTAGTTGTAGGAAATACAAATGGTTTTATTTGAAATAATATTTTAATATCAGGTCTTGAAATCTTCACAAAGACAACCTGTCTTGTTTTTTTTACAGATATGCGGCCCATCACTCCGCCTGATGACAAGGAGCGACACAAGAAGCAGCCGCGACAACCGGAGCGGAAGGTGTACATCACGGGGGACACAGATCTACTCCTAAAACATCTGTTTGAAAGAGCCACAGAAGACAAGAAAAATTCCTCCCAGGTTAAAAGGGGAAGGTAATGAAACATATATTTTTACATAGCAAACAGAATTGTGCAATTACTATAACTGCCAGAATTCATGCACAATTTATTACCACAGTTAGTGATTTTCATGTAAGCCTGGTTTTGTTTGTATTCTTTAGACCAAGAAAGGTGACCGTTCCTAGAGAGACTGGGACTAAGGCTCTGATTTCTGGTGACGACCCGTACCTAGTGGACGCCGTCACTCAGAAGCTGTTTCCTCAGTTATCTTTGGAATCGAGGCAGGGTCAGGTGGGGTCGACCACCCTCCAGTTGGTGACGCTACGCGATGGAGACAAGTCCGTCACACTACCTTCTCTTAGTATAGAACAAAATTATTCACAGATGCTGTCCGATCTCGCCATGAACATCTAATGTAGGAGCCGATCTACTGTGAGCAGTATAGCCAATGGGCCTTGAAGATTTTATGCAAAGGCCCACTGAACTCCGAGGTATTTCATACAAGGTGCAGACCAGCTGATCTTCACAATACTAAAGATTAAATTTTCTTGAGTAGACTGAAATTTGAAAAAGTACTACATTTCATATTTAAATTTTATCGAAGTTAACAAATTATGTTTGTGATTAAAGATTTGTTGAAATCAGGGACATATCGAGTCTTTAAATCTTCTTATTATAGAATTTATAAACATGTACTTAAAATTATTTGAAGTGTTCATTGAATTTGGGTACATAGCAAAATGAAGTTTATTGTAAGTAAATATTGTTGACTTGCACACATGCAGAGTAGGTAAAATTGTATTACTTTCGATGTTTCGGATACAATTTTCCTAGTTATTTTGCACAATAATATCTCATTTAATGTTGTTCAGATCTATTTGGAAAAATTTTAAGTCCATATTTTGTGTATTCCCAGTTATTGAATCTTTAAATGTATTGTGTTTGAATAAGGTGACTGATTCAATTATTTTCATTATCTTTGTTAGATAGTTAACATGGAAGCTCTTGTTACAAATGGCAAGTGTTGGTTCACAAATGAACAACAAAAATTTACATTCCGACTGAATTTCATTGTTGTTTATATTAACTTATAATTATTAACTTAATATTATAAATGTGTGTTCAAAATTTTTTTAGTACTATAGTCTATTTTATAAAATATTTAATTTCCTAAAATCCACATACCGTATAAGCATGGAGAATTTTTTGCAGGGATTAAAAAAATTATTTTTGGCATTATTAGCGAGAGTGCTGGGATTGTTAAAATTGAATATCACTAAAAATAATTGCATTTTTTATTTAATTGCTTTTTAAGTGAGTATTTAAAATTGCTAAAATTACTTCTCATTAGAAATCAAATACAAATTTTGGAGGACAAATTGCTGAATTTGTCTCTAGCTAAAATTTTCACTTATACGGTAGATTTAGTGATTTCCTGGTGCAGATATTTAATGACTACTGGGTTGACACACAGATATTTATTCACTCTTTTTTTTAGTCAGATTAGTATATTTTGAGTTGACACTGTAGCTTTACAGTCATTTGTGGGTCAGGTTGCTTTATTGATGTTTAATCATATAAAGAAGTCATGTCCTTACATCACTTGTTTTTCACATTAGAAAGCACAACTTGAGCAATTGGGAATATTAAATTCAGAGTTCATTTAATCAGTTTTGAAATTTGAATGATGTGTCATTGTGTGTACCCTCAATTTGTTTTATATAACTATTATTGTGTATTTTTTGTTTGTTTACATTTGTGATAATTATCAATCACATTTAAAGATACTTTCCACTTCTTAAAGTGATTAGACCGCAAGTTCCCGTCCACAGATGGATCTAATTTATGTTGACTGTGATATTGTTATTGTTAAAGTTGGTGACAATTAATCAATGTTTTATGCATTTATTTTTTAATTACATGACATATATATTGAGCACATGACCCAGAGTTTACTCTTCGTCATACAGTTTTGTCAGCATTTTCTATGTTAGTGAATAAAAAAACTTCAAGAGAATTTCCGTCCCACATCTCAATGCATTCCAACACTGTGAATCCTATTTTATATTTATGACTTTTATTTTAATTTTTATAATTTATTTTATGTACATTATTTGTTGTTGACCTTTTGTGTTTTGTATAACACAAATACGTCAAATTTTATGCACAAAATGCATCCTTTCGAGGTGGTCTGGTTTATTTTCTTATTATATATTGTATCTTGAAAGGGATACCTGTTTATTAAATAGAAATTAAATATATGATCATGGGTTTAATTTTGGGAATGACTTTTGAAAGCCGAGTTATGTTTATTTTATAATATTGGGATATTTTTAAGACGTAGAAGATACAAATAGAAATTATTTCAGCGGAGAAGTTAAGCCAGATTAATTGTACAGAGGACTAAGGAATGTCACCGGTAAATCTTTATGTCAAGGTCAAGATCTAGTAAATGGGTCGACAGATGTCTCCACAGATTTCTTATAAGATTTGAGAAATAAATTCTTGTAATGATTCTTTCTAACTATATTGCTTTGTCAAATAAGCTTAGTTTTTGCGGGCATAATTGGAAGGTAAAAAGATGAAAAATTGTATTTTAAACCGTCATTTTTAATGGAAAACAAAGAAAACCTGAGTTATGATTATGGGAGATTTTTTTCCAAAATTATCAGACAAAGGAAAGGTATCCATATTGTCTACAGTCTCTCAGAAAACAGTATTCTGTAAATGTTCATAGCCTCCTCCTTAAAATAGCATTAAATTTAATGTGTAAGTATCATGATTACTTTTCACAAAATATAAGATTGAATTCAATGAAAAATTCAAAATACTTAATTTATTTTTTACATACATGTAATTCTGTTTATCTAAGAGCTGTTAGCTTGAGAAAGAGTAAATGTGGGGTCAATTACTAGATCTTGATCTTATGAATATGCTAAATGAAATTATTATTTATTATAATCCATGTGTTATATGTAAATTGTTTTTGTTTTCCATCTTGATTTGTGTGCTTTCTAGTTTTATTCAGATTTTATGACCTGTTTTATGAATTTTAGTGTGAGATTCTGTTTTGTCATTTTACAGTGCTGTCTTATTTATGTGATGTTGTACATGTTGAGCCATTAAAATTTTCAAATAAGAAGGCAGGCTTCTCTTGTCCTTGTTGAAGAAGACTTGATGGATTGATAACTTGATGGCAGTGAGGTTCTTCACAGCAGGGACCTATATACTAAGTACAATATGTAGATCCCTGTTCACAGTGACTTCTTTTATTCTAGAATTACAAAAACAGTTTTAAATTCAAGATGAAGGTCAATATGTCAAGAGGTCCAATTTTTTTTGGTACCCAGAGAAAGGTATTGTTACAAGGAATGCATGCACCTGTGAAATATGCAAGTCATTGCACCACCTACTCAAAAGTCAATGGCAACGTTGAAATTTTTTTGCGGACAAACAGGGGAACGGGCAAAACTATATATACACCGACCAGTACCCCCGAGTCTTCGATTATGGGTGCATATAAAGAGAATCTTTTAGTATTCACATTTATTTCCAGCCTGAAAGATGAGCATCCATCCAAGCTGATAATTGGATGGTTCCTATGGAAATTTCTTTATCCATGTTTCCATGCTTACCATGCATAAATCAAAATTTTCATTTGACGTACCTGAGAACCTTTATTTATCACCCTTTTGCATGCTTTATACACGGACCTGTACTAAAGGGTTATTTTCGCCCTCTTGTACTTGTAAACAATTTCCCCCCATTTTAAATTCGCCCATTCAAAATTCTGTTTAAGAGATTAAGCTGGGTTCTTTGATTTCACTCCGTTTTAAATTCGCCCAGTTGTGACAGGGGCGAAAATAAAACGGGGGCGAAATTTCCCCTGTATACATGCAGTATTCGACTCGCAACTTTAAAACTAGAACCGATGTATGAGGCGTCGTTTTGATATTTTATTGACATTTAGGGATATTACTTATTTGAATAGGTGATATTACCTATTTGCATATGTTATTTCCTCATTCAAATTATTAAAATAGGTGATATAGCACTTATTTGAATAGGCGATGTCATCGAATTTATGTTATCTTCTTTTGTAAATGAATACATGTAGGTGATTTCCTTAGTAACTTTTATTTACTTAGTTACTTATTTAAGTAGATGATATCACCTATTATTTGAAGTAATGGTATATCACCTATAGGCCAAGGTGATATCACATAATGGCGGTGATTACCAAGTCAGCCCTCGTATCCATGACATAAGGTTCCAAGGTCACATTCAAATTATTGTCTCCCGCTTTTGCGAAGGCGGAGTGACATTAAATTTCATGCATCTGTCAGTCTTTCCCTGTGTCCTTCTGTCAGAAAAACTTGAACTTTGGTCATATCTTTTGAAACAGAAAGGATAGGGATTTCATATTTCACATGTACATTACCTGTGGCAAGACCTTTCCGTATATACTCTGATTTTTTTTAATCCTGTGACTTTGACCCTAAAGTTTAACATACTTTTCAAAAATCTTAACATCAATTTAAATTGGTTATGATAACTTTTCAATCAGAAAAGATAGGGCTTTCGTATTGTACATGTACATTAATTACCTGTGACAAAGCTTTTCTAAATTTACTTTGATTTTTGACCTTATGACATTGAATTTTATCCCACTTCTCACAAATGGTATTTTTCATTATAACTTTCATATCTGATATGTGTATTACATATGACAAGATGTTTGCATGCATGCTATGATTTTTTACCCTTTGACCTTGATATGTTTGACCCAATTTTCAAAAAAAAAAAAATTTGGTGATTACTTTTCATATGAACAGATCGTTCATATTTGCGACAATATGCCATAAATATGTGCCTTGCATGACTGGTCTTATTTATATGGAAGCATCCTAGTAGTATAGATTCAAGTTATTTCAAATCATGACCCCTGTGGATAGGGTGGGGAAAGTCTTTTAAATAGCTTCTTCTCAAAAGCAATGATCGGTGAAATTTACATGGACGCATTCTTAGTTATTGTAGATTCAAGATTGTTCAAATTATGACCGCCAGAGGTAGGATAGGGCCATAATAGGGATCAAAGTTTTACATGGAATTATATAGATAAAATCGTAAAAAATCTTTTTCTCAAGAACAGCAAAGCTATGATTGGTGATATTTATAATATGGAAGCATCCTCAGATAGTGTAGATTCAGGTTTGCTCAAATCCTATAACCCGGAAGGTTATAGGGTGGCGCCACGATGGTGGTTCAAATTTTACATAAGAAAAAAGAGGGGAAAAAAATCTTCTACTCAAGAAGAGAAAAGCTATGTTTAGTCATATTGACATATAAGCATCATCGTGTAATGAAGATTTAAATTTGTTGAAATCATGACTCTTGGGGGTAGGGAGGGGCCACAATGGGGGATCAAGTTTTTACACAGTAATAGAAGAGATGTTTGTAAAACACTGATGCCCCCTCCCCCAAATAATTGAAATTTTTCTAAATCCAAGAGGCATAACTCTGTCCAAAATAGCTCGATAGGACCCAAAACAGAACTTGACCTAGATACTCTTATGATAAATAATTATGTATTAGTATATGAAATTTCATTTCAATATGTGCAATATCTGCAAGGAAAACTAGAGGTACCCCCCCCCCCCCGCATCCCATATGATTATGACAAAGTCCTTTTTTTACTCTTAGAGTCCCGAAATAAGTAGTAAAAGAAGTAAAATAGGAGGTCACAGTGTCATTATGTAATAACAAATATGTGAAAGTATCATTAAATTTTATTTAGTGGTATAAGGAGGATGTGCTGGTAAAAGATGGGTACCCTTCAATATTATAGAAAAAATGACAGTGTCAATGTTTTGCTCTGGAAAACCCAAAATATGTGTCCGATCAAAAAGTAAAAGGTGCACAATGGCAATGTATAACAAAGATTCTGTGAAAGTCTCATTAAATTTAATTCAGTGGTAAAAGAGGAGTTGCGGATAAGAGATAGCTAGGTACCTTAAAGCGTAACAAACGGACGGACGGACAGAAGCTAGACGTACAGACAGACGGACGGACATCCCAATTACTATAATACCCTCCCACTTTTCAAGCGTGGGGCGCGTATAATGAACGGAAACTATGGTAGACCGACCGACAGACAGCAACAATTAAAGCAATATGCCCTCTTCGAAGGGGGGCATAAAAAATCGTTCAAAATCTTTTAAAATCTTTTTCACAAGAACAGCAAAGTTACATGCTATATTACGAAATCCATTGAGCTCATTTTCGTGGGTTAAAAAAAATTAATTTTTCGCGCTACAACGCGAAACTTTCGCGATATAACGCGAAACTTTTGCGAATAAACGCGTAACTTTCGCGTTATATAACGCAAAACTTTTGCTGTTTAACCAAGATAGCTTAAGTCTCTATAGGCCTACTGTCTTTTGATTTTGTGACACTTATTTCTGTTTATTTACTATAATGATAAGCAAAAGGCTATTTTAATCTTGAACTATCACAAGCTACAATTTTTAAGTTTTCTTACTATGTATCCATCTTTACCGTCATATTTGGTCTTTCTCAGCGCTTTTCAAACAATTCAAAGTTTATGCGAGTTTTCCCAAAATTAAACTTCAATCCGAATTATTTTTATCAAGATTATGAATTTCGGGGAAAACCACCCTTTTCGGCGTCTTTGTTATGCACTCTCTAGAGAATTTGAAATAATTTTATTTGATAGAGATCATGATTTCAGAAAATTGACAAAATGAGGCAAATTTGTCGGTGTCCCACCACATTTGTGAATCAAAGTACTCAGAAGTACAGAGAGCCGGGCTCATTTACAGAGTAGAATGGATTTCTTACATGAATCACGTTTATATTCTGATGAAAAAATTATTTTAAAACTATCAATATAAATGATAAGACACTGACAGTGAGTTTTTCAATCCTAATACCACGGTCCGATTTTGTCAGAATCAGAATTAATCTGGTACCGCAGCTGAATGTAAACAAACAGGCCAGTCTGGTTCCCTCTCCTGCTTTACCTCGATTGAGTAGAGAACTACGGTAACACTGATTATCAAAAATCCTTACGCTAATGAACTATGTTCTTTGACTTATGAAGTTTTCAAAGTCATTACTACTAATGTTTATTTTATATAGATAAAACTTCGTTTTATTTTTGTTGCTTTATTTAGCGTTTGTATTATCTCAAAAGCGGTTGAGAGTAAGAACTATATTTTTGCACGTAACTTTAAAATGGCGACTATGGGGTCAACATCCTGCCTTGAACAGGATCACATAAGCTGGCAATTGCTCTTTGAGCAATAAGCCCGGCTAAAAATGGATAGCAAGATTTTCTTTTGTCTGCGTTGGATTCACTGTAGAAATACGATATCGTATTTTGAGGTTGCGCCACGTTGTCATTCCATTGCTTACGAAAACATTGACAATTAATTAAAGTGTACAAACTCTGCTGTATATACCTTAATAGTTTTGATTTATGACCCTAGTCCACGAACTTCTCTATAACCCCTCGGATAAATTCGTAATTAACAACATCCAATTATAAAATTGTGATTTAAACAGCATCATATGGCCCGTTAAGCTCATGATATGATACACTGTTCATTCACTTTTAAGTTATGTTTCTGCAGAGTAAATTTTTTAGTCCAAAATGATTGATTGCTTAATTTACTAGTGGTACAGTTGTTGTACGTATTACTGATTAAAAAACAGCTTGAAAAAAGTGTCAAGTGGAGAGTTTTCTTTTAAAAAATCATCTGTCTCAAGAATTTCTTGAATTTAACAAGAAAAACATGTACAAGAAAAAAAACTTCATTTCATTGATTGGTAAGGTTTTAAAAAAGAAAAAAAAAAATTCTGATGACTAATCATTTCTCCAGAACATCTTCTGAGGAAATGATATTCTATAAATAAGTTCCTGGGAGTTCCCGTCTGTGTTCATGTTCTTATCTGTCAGTCAAGATCAAGGTTCCTGAGTAACATTATTATATATGCATAATATTTCACGAAATAACGCGAAAGTTACGCATTTATTCGCGGAAGTTTCGCGTTATAACGCGAAAGATACGCGTTATATCGCGGAAGTTACGCGTTATATCGCGAAACTTTCGCATTATAACACGAAAAATTTTATTTTTTTAACCTACGACAACGAGCTTTCGTATCATATCGATATCGAGGCATTCTCAAGTAGTAGAGCTAAAAAAGTAATTCATTTATTAAGCCTATCACACGAAGTAGAAATTGATTTCTATCTCATTCGCTGACTATGACCAGTAAGCCTATTCGAGAGCTAAAAATCTGACTCTGAAAAAAAATTGCTATCCTCCCAAAATAAATGGTCGTCTCCTTTATACACGGTGCCCAACGGACGAAAATGGACATTGGCAATAATAGTTCACCGGCATAATTTTGTCACGAATATATGTTACGAACACGAATATTCAGTGTGCTGAAATATTTTTAGTGTGCTGAAATATTTTTGTTTTCCGACCAACGGCGAAGAGAGCATGGCCAAATTTATATATGGCGCCAAAATTTGTCACATGTGATGATTATTCAGCTCGTGCGCGTCGGCGTAATTATAACACAGTGACCAATGAAAAATTTTCTTTCTTCTGAATGTTTAAAACGCCAAATTTTCAAATATAAAATGGCTGATTTTGAATGACAAATATAAATCGAAAGAATATGGAGGTGTTTTCAGTGATAAGCTGCCTTTTGATTTTATTTTTTACAGTTGGTAAGTACATGTACATGTATTATAACGTTATAAATGAATTCACAGTATTCAAACTGCGCTCCATGTCCATAAAGGATGTTTGAGATGGGTAAGACTGATTAGATTTTTCAGTGGTTTGGTTGGTAATGTAACGTGAATTGTTTTCATCATATAAAAATAAGACGTATCGTAATTAGTTTACTCCACGTCTTTAGGACTGTAGGCTAGCCGCAATGCAATGTGCCACTTACAATCGTAACCTTTGAATTTAAGACGTGAATATATAACGACATGACACGCAATTGTTAATAATCCATGGCATGCAATGATGCATACGCTGATTTTGCAAAACATATCGACAGGCGCCGCGATATACAGTGGCATAGTCCGTGAAGTGGTTGATTGTATCAATGCGACTAATATTATGGACGTCCTAACTAAATTAATCTTCTACAATAGGTGGCAGAGGATAGTTTTTTTTGCAATCAAAACGTTTGACTGACGGTTTACTTAATATTGAGCTGCTTTAAAAATGTGCATTGAAAACTTTTAAATTCCCTCTACATGTAATAATAGTATGATGTAGTCCCTTGAGAAATTTGAAGCTTTTAGGAATAAAACATGTACAACTTACACAATGAGCCCTAAAGATGGCGCAGGGACAATCTCAAAATTTCATGTGAATCAAGCCTATTTTCACTATTTCGCCGCAGCCGCATCTGTTTCCAGGCCCGTGCGCCTGACCTAAGCTACCATACAAATTGCAGAATAACATTTGTACATACCAATGAACAGCAAGAGATAATGGCTCAACCACCTCGTTTTCAAAGCTACAATTCATCCTGTGAACCCACCCCGCTTTTCTGGTGAAATACCGGTAGAGCGAGTTTTGAGCTTAGTTTCGTATTTCTAGTCCATATCCCATATACAGTAGTAGTGACACTAAAGTGTCATATTTCAATAAAATATACAAGGCCACCAATTCCCTCCAAATGCACCCATAAAATATTCTAGCTATAAAATTACCTATAATATGCATTCAAACCTCAGGTTTCTCTATTTTTTCTATTTTTGACGGTACTTTATTCGAAACTATCCTCTGCCACCATATGGCGGGAAACACGAAGTGAAAGACCTGACGAAAGTAAGAGAATTATTGTAAACCAATTGATTTAGGGCCTTTATGACACCAATAGGCCTTTTTATAGTATTTTTTTGGAACCAATATCCTTGGAATAGGCATGTAAAGTAAGGGGGGGGGGCACATCACTTGATCTCACATCTGGCCGAATCTGTCAGTCTGTTCTAGATATTCAGGTTTTTTCACGTTTGGAAAGGAGTCTATCTTTTATGTTTATTGTTTGTTTTTTGTTGTTGTTTGTCTTTTGCTTGTCACTGTCATGAAATTTCTGGATTTTAAGATTTTTTTTTTTTGGACCGGGGTATGTAAACATGGTAGACTCCCCCCAGGAAAAATTTCCTGGAACCGTGCCTGCCTAGGCAAACATGTTTATAGATTACTGATTCAGTGCAGACTATTGTGAATATGGTACAAATCTTATATTTTCACAAGTTACTAGTATCCTAGTTGTGGTTTTGCACATCTCCCATTCGTACCTTCATGATAGATTTAATTATACAGGTGACTCTCGATGGCTCAAACTCCGATCTCTCGAAGTTCTCGATCTCTTGAAGTGAAACTACGGTCCCGTTTTTTGAAATTTCCCTCTATATAACTAAGCAAATTTACTCCTGGTCTCTTAAACTTCTATCTCTCGAAACTCTCTATCTCTCGAACCAAGACCTGGGTCCCGTTACACATATTTCATTGATTTTTTACTCTCTTTCCTCGAAGTGTATTCAGACGTGATTACATTGGTAAATTAAATGATATTAGAAACAATCAGAGAGATCGTTTGATTAAAACCAAAAGTAGAAAAAAAAGGTATCTGATAATAAACATTTTAGAGCATGACTACAGTCTAGACGAACTCCAAAAACGGTGTTAACGGAAGTGAGAATTTCAGTCCAGAAAAGACTCCAAAAAACGATCCATGCATTCGCAGTTATATCAAAAAACGGTGAAAAATCGTGAAAAGTGGGCTCAAATGAAAAGTGCTTTTGCAAAATATTGGATTACCTTACATAATGTAAGTTCTCAGAAATGATTAATAATAAATGTTTTTAGAGAACGTATTTGTTAGAATTTTGATTTCATGTGCAAATAGTTTTTAATTGCAAGTCAAAGTTGACCAACTTCGAGCTTCAGCCAGACCTCGTACAAGTAGGATACAAAATACAAATTAAACAGTCTTAATCTTATGAAAACATCTCTGTGATTGATAATTTGTTTGCAGTGACTAAGTGAGTCATTTTAGAACTACTTTTACTGATTTTATTTGATTTTTTGTAAGTAAGGGACACTGGCGAATTTTCAATTGTTCGAATTTCCTCTGTCTTTCATGTCTATCGTGTACGAATGAATTTAGCATCTTCAGAGCAGTGATGAGCAACCACATTGTAAATACATCTTACCAATAATTTAAAAAGTACTGAATTGATGGTTTTAATATCAAATAAGGTGACAGTTACATGAGAATCCATTCAGTTTCCACGTACATTTCCTCTATTGCTGAAGAGATCGTATTTATTAGATTTATTGTTTTATTTGCAAAAAAATCATGTTTCAAGTTAGATTCAATTACAAAGAAAATTAAACGTTTGCAGTCTATGCGAAAGTCACCGGACCGTCGGTTTTTACCGGTAAAATTTAGGTCGGGTAGGTAAAAAAATTCAGTATACAGGCCAAATGTCCGATAAAAATTAAGGCCAAATAAATCTAAATTAAGAGGTACACATGGTCAAATTCCCCACAAATATCCTTTATTTGACCAATTTAGAAGTAATACCTGATTAATTTTTATGTATTACAACCCTGTCATGATCGTTTTTATTCTAATTTGAATTTCCTCTGTCAATGACTAGAGATCTTTAGATAGCTCATACGTAGTTTTGGTTGGGGAAATATTTAGATAGCTCATACGTAGATTCGGTTGGGAAATTATTTTAAATGATCATTGAACTTGAGTAACCATAATGAATTGTTTCAGGAAAAAATAAATATACACTGAAAGTGCATATTAAATTTTATAAAGAAAATCTTTGATACAGTGTATGTTGTATAAGTCAAATATGAAAAAAATGCATGCAATTGCATTAATAGATACCTTTTACAAAGAAAAATTATAAATAGTTAACTTGTCTATTTCACTCTGAATTTATTTATGCTTAAATTTCACAGTGAGAATTAACCCCATCCCACCCACCCTCTCAATCTCAGTATCATAATGATGTATGGATTTATTTTAAGGAAAAAAATGTTGGTCTGGCAAGAAATTGTTTGGTCTGGTAAAATTTTTATTTTTACCAGACATTTTGTCCTGTAAAAATTTTTAACTTTCGCGTAGACTGCGTTTGGGAATTAAATATATATGCATGATAAAAGGGAAAAATATGTAATTGTAAAATTGAATAATATATGTTGTAACTGCATGGGTTAAACATTGACTGAATTTTACCCATTCATAATATTATTTCGTCATATAATCCTGTATGACATCTGAATTGAGAGCGTAAGTTATCACAATCGCTATTAACCTAATTGTTATCACATATGAACAGATATTATCCTGAAAACATTTTTAGAATTATAATCTTACAGTTTAAGAACTTTAAAAATCATTCTTTTAAAATTACGGTAAAAAAAATCTTTCTCAAAACGAACCTGTTAGTATCTCTGCTCCGCCGCGAAAATTGTGCGTTTTTTTTTTTAAATAAAATAAATACGATCTAAGTGTCTTGAAAGTAAAATTTAAGCATCTTTATAGTAGGAATGGCATAAAATTTAAATCAAGGGGACACTAAATTAAGTTAAGAAATTAATTCTTACCGACTTTATTGAATCCGATGTCGTATATCCCAAATCACTATTATGCAAGAATACGGAGCGATAAATAAGTCAATAACTACTAAATGATTTAATAAGTGCAATTATTTATTCAACAAAAATTAAAATCCAGTCACAGTTTACTAAATACAGCCATTTTTCGGTCGTATTTGTGGAGAAAGCGAACGACAATCCATCGTTTGTTTACAACGGACGCCATTTTGCCGCAATGCATGACGGAGCCAAAGACTTCTTTTTTGGAGTTCACGCCGTTTTTGAAGTTCGTCTAGACTGCAGGGTTCGACACTAACGCTAGCCCGCTGGCCCGGGACATCTGAATATTGAGGTCGGGCTACCAAACATGTCTTTAAACTTGCCCTGCAGGGCTACAGTAAATTTTACCAATTACTCACTAAAAGCAAGAAAAATTATTACAATTTACATACAATATACCTGATAATTGTTAAATTTATTTTCAAATATGTTTTATCAGCATAATTATAATTTTTTTAAGTCAAAAATGTAAACTTTAAAGGTGATTCAAAATATCCTAAATGATATAAATATAGAATTTTTCGAACAGTAAAAATGTCTTAGGTACAATCATAGAGTGACATATAATTTACACCCAAAATTCAGCCAGAATGCAGGATTTCGCATCTCTATTTTCAAAATTTTCCGTATCCCCACCAGCAGGAGGGGGAAACCCCCTCCCGCACCTACCCCCCTCGTCGCTTCGCGACTCGGCCAGCAGCCTTTGGCTGCTGGACAACTAATACATGAACAGGGCTAGTAGAAATTAGAAATTACTAGCCCTGCTGACAACTATGGTTTTAAAGTTAGTGTCGATCCCTGGACTGGACTTTGGAGTTTGCAAGTTAGATATTTTACTTTATACCAAATACGGTGTAAAGTAATGTTTATATATAACAGGGTTTGTAACAATATACTTGCATGTACCAATCCATAACCTGTTGAGTGTTACCTCGAATATAATTTTTAACCCGGCCATAAGATACAAATGAATTTAAAAAAATATATTTCAGAAACAAGTGCCTGCACGGTTAGGTGGGATTGAGATTTCGTATTTTTTTTTCACATCCCACTAAATAGACAATGCCCTACATAACTTTAGTGCCCCCCCCCCCCCCCCCCTAAAAAAAAAAACAGAAACCTATAGGCTATAGCAGGAACTTTGTGGCCTGTGTTACAAAAGAACTTTGGACTTGAACTATAAAAAAATTAGCTGATCGTTAAATCTTACAAAACTTTTGTTTCTGTTGCATAAAAATATCTTTCTAAATTCTTTTCAAAAAAGATTAAAACTATTTTCAAAGTAATGAAAAAATGAAAGTTTTGTGCATAATATTTAGATTTGCATCATATGTACTTTTTTTTTCTCCTTAAATGAGTCCATTGTTTTGATACATCCCAAAAGCAAACACTCATTTCAAGTTGCATAAAGTGCAAATGCTTGAAAAAAGTACCGGTACATAAAATTTTATTATACATAACTAAAAACACAATTCTTTAAAAAAGTATTTTAAATTTAGATGGATGGTTGTATTAAAAGCATTTTTAATTTGATGGGTGGTGGGGGAGAAAGCAATTAGGGGTGAAACGGTTCACCGCGGTATCGGTTCACCGCGGTATTTTTTCTCGGTTCGATACACGGTACAAATTCTCTACTTTCGGTTCGGTTCGTTTTTCGGTCGGGATTGTCATTCAGTCGGGTTTGGCATAAGGTATAAACATGCTTCTCTGTGTAATTAGTTCAAAAACGTAAATTTTTGTGGACTTAAAGTTTGTAAAATGATTTTTAACAGTCAAATCAATTAAGGTGATTTATTCTATCCATTTTGCACATAAATTCTTTCACTAGATTAAATAAAAGGAAGGATAAAACTGTTACGACTTACGGCTTTAGATGTTTAGCGGCGTAACATTGTGGGGCTCCTTAATCTGAATGTTGAACGAAAGACAACAGGATATAATTTGTTTTTAATATTTTATTAGATTTTATTCAATAAACATACAAAAATACTCTTCTTTGGCTCTGCGGTCCTCACCTGAAATAAAAACAAACCAACCACCCTTTCCAACAAAATGTTAATATAAAAACCACCCTTAAACAAACCCTTTAATAAACACGAATAGACCTTATATCTTTAGGTCTTGAACAAAGATTGAACTAGTGATTTCTTCACTTAGTGAGTATAAATATAAAATGTCAGATAATACTATTAGCAAACAACTAATTGTATAGGGACAAAAAGTTATGCTAACATCTCAACAAAACTGCACCATGCATTTGTTAGTTTGTTGTTAGTAATAATGTCAGGAGTTATAAATATCAAGTTCAGGTCACTTCTTGTGCCTTAGTAAATACTACTCAACAGTAAACAATAACGATGAGTTCAGATCACCACTTGTGTCTGAGTAAATAACGCAATCAAACGTTGCTAACAAATTCAGGTTAATAATTACCCATCATGTCAATTTGTCTCTCTGTCTAAAACAGAACCCTTTGTGATGGGGAGACTGCCTTGTTCGGAGTTGGTCCGTCAGGTAGACCTTTCCGTGGGTGAGACCGCAGGCGTCTGACCGTTAGACGCTGGGGGCTCGTATATAAAGCCTTTACAACCTTTATGACGTCAATCACTCAATGCATGAGATTTGGCGCCATAATGTCAAATAGCTGGAAAACTTCGGATGCACTTAACTATTATACTCATCAGAGGTGTTCCGAATGTAGTTTATAGCTTTTGCCGCTTAGTATGAAAAACAGAGTGTAATTATAAGGTTTTACTCTAATTATCAGTGAATGGATTTATTATTTATCCAAATTATCTGAGGTAAGCACATTAGGTACTATGTAATTGCATTTATGATGCAGTCAATGGTTTATTTACGTTGCGTATTCCTCAAAACGTAGAGGAAATTCGGAATGAAGTGAACAATTTGCACCCAGATCATAATAAATTCCAAATAACATTAATCAATAATAACAGATAAATAAGAATAAATGTCAATACATATTATTCATTCAATCATTCATCAAATCATTATTATAACGATTCATATCATAAGAAACATCTTGTTTACTTATTCATAACCATAGTGGAGAATGCCAAATTCGTAACACGGCCCCCTTCTCTATTTAACATTCGTCCTCGAATGTCTATAAAAATGTGCTATGTAACAATCTAAATTAATGTTCAATCAACAAAAACCTCAATACCTCGATCGACTGATTATCTCGAAATACAGTCTTCGGGATATCCAAATTAAACTGTAAGTTCACTTTATCATAAGCAAACTTTAAATAGTATTAAACATTAACAATTACGTAAAAACACATAACAATCAATTTAGTACAATGCTCAAATTTCAATAATCAGGACGCACTTGTCGTATTTTCAAAACGAAAGTAGATTTCGTGACATGGATCTCTTCGTATGAACTATCAAAAGGTGTGACGTCAAATCCTCATGCTGAGAAATGAATCGCCACTGAATTTTCACAAAGTTCGTCCAAAAATACTTGCAAAAACTGGACTAAATGCAACCGTCAGTAAGTAGAATTTGAATACTCATTATATATTCCATTTGATCTGACTATAAGCAGATAAATTTATGCGTTGTTTTGTAGCATTTGTGCGAAAACAACAACTGCACATTTCAAATTTACGTTGACATCAGTCAAACATTCTGTGAAGTATTAATACGTCAAAAATAATTCAATCTGTTTCATTGCTGATCCATATATTTTTAGGATTCCCATTCTCTGGGGGACTCTCAACAACATGGCATGTACAAAGAGAAAAATCAAAGGTAAGTAAAGGTAAGATGAACAATATTTCACTGATGCATAAATATCAATCAATCATTGTAATAAGATTCATAATATGACTGCTTGATGCATAGAATGCATAAAGTAAGTGCATGAATATAATTAGATATTATAGATCAAATATTTACAGATCACTGACAGTATAGAAACTCAACATAAATAATCTCTTCTCATTTTCGCAAGAATGTTCAAGAAGACAAAATTTCATGCGAAAAATCAGCAAAATGTCAAATATTCATATTATCTAGCTACTTCAATACCATGTTGGTTTATTCTCACCAACAGTTTCATTAGTTGTTACATTTTCAGTTTGTTTTGTAGGGATATCAAAAGGGCAGAGCAGATTTACCACAAGATCTGGTTGTAACAGAACAGTTTTCAGGTTTTTTTAAGCTCTAGTGTTGTCGTTAGGATCTAAAGTTAAACTAACAATGTGGTTTACCTCCTTGCCCATAGTCCCTGTCAGATAAAACAGGTGAACTTGTTAGGGCACGCTTTAGCTTGTCAAAAGATTTGTGACAGTCTTCATCCCAAACAAATTTATGACTTAGTTCAGTCAGTTTGTGCAAGGGTCTAGCCATATCAGAAAATTTAATTGAGAAACTAATTTGCTGTTGTTCTTGATCAAAGTTTTTACGATAATTCTCAAACACAGACTTCAAATGTTCAGAAAAATTTTCATTTGTTTTCACTTCTTGTTTTGTCAAAACATTTATTGATTGGGGAGTATCTTCTAAATTTGCCACAACAGTCCCTTTGAAAATTTTGACACTCTTATCACCTAAGTTCATGTATCGAACAGATACTCTATCAGTTTCAATTTTTGCCAAAATCTTGGGAACTAATACACCATGTTTATCTAAAAATTTTGCCACAGGCTTTAACAAAGTAACCTTGTCATTAAATAATGGGTTTTCCACTTTAGCCGAGGCAATAAATTCACTGAGAGGGGGAATCTCTATAGTTTCCGTCAAAAATACCTTACAACATTGCTTATTCAAAGCTTCATGTGTAAAGCAAGAAACATCTATTCCCTTTATTCTAAGTCTCATTTTGTTCAATAGAACATCACAGTTGTGGTCTTTCATGAAATCTAAACCCAAAATACATTTGTTTTGGATATTAGCCACTAAAACATTATGATTCACAGTAACATCTCCCACACATATTTTCACTAGGCATTCCCCTTGGACAGATATTTTCTCCCAACTAACAGAGGTTAGATTTACAAATGAAGGGTTCAGATCTAATTTCCCCTTTAACTCTGAACTGTCTGCAAAATCGGAGCTAATAATTGTTACACTAGCTCCTGTGTCGACCATCATTGTAGTTCGAATGTTCTCAATTTTGCCTACTACAAAAATTCCTTCACCACATCCCTTTACATCACCTACTCTCTCATTTTTAGGTGCATTTTCACACATAACAATTTTCTCAACATCATTTTCTGATTTATTGTTCTCAATATCATTATTTGGTTTATTGTTCATCATATTTTCATTCTCAGTTACATTAACTGTATTTTGAGGACTCTTTTTAATACACTCATTTCTTCCAGCCGGAAGAGGTCCTCTTATTTCAACTTTGTTCAACAGTGATTGGGGCCTACCCCTGCGCTTTGTCGACTTCCGCCCCCTGAATTCGACACGGGAAAGTTTCCCTGATTTGAAGATTGGAAACGACCATTTTGATGTTGTCTATTTTGGTAAGCATTTCTTCTCTCAAAATTGTTTGCATTGTATGGCTGCCTATGAACTCGGAACTGATTGTTCTGTTGATCATTTTGTGCATTCCCGAATCGAGGATGCGCCTCGCTTGAATGAGAAAAGTTAGGTCTTGAATTAAGACCATCTTTAAGGAGTGATCTAATCTCTTTTGTAAGTGATTGGAGATCATCTCTCAAGGCCCTATTTTCTTGTTTGATTGAGGCGAGGAGATTGGTATCCATTTCTGGATGTATGGCATTGACAACTTTTACCCTCTGTGCATCAGCCAGTTTGTGGGTTTCAAGTCTTATAGCCAATATCTCAGCCTCATTAATGTCTCTGGGCCTACTTTCTCTCAAGCGAAGGCGCATGTCCGGATCAGGAAGTGCATCTATGAAGTGATCCAATGAAAGAACATTCG
This sequence comes from Saccostrea cuccullata, assembly GCF_032062105.1. NCBI lineage: Eukaryota > Metazoa > Mollusca > Bivalvia > Ostreida > Ostreidae > Saccostrea > Saccostrea cuccullata. Next base: position 80,723 of record NW_026921470.1, on the reverse strand, counting down.
TCAAGTTAGAATCGGCAGCAGGATATGCTTGCCTAGTAAGTTTCTTGATAGACTGCGCGAGTTCAGATAAGGATTCTCTGTCCCCCCTGGTTTTTGTCTTTAACTTAGCTCTGAACATTTCAGATCGTTCAACTGAACCATAACGCCTATCAAGAATCTTGACTAGGGAATCATAATCTCTGCGCTGAACTTCGTTAAGTTCACTTAAAAGTGCACGAGCCCCTCCTGCTAAACTGCTAGCTAGGTATAGTGACTTTGCCCTGTAATTCCAACCATGTAGATCAACCAAGATTTCAAACTGGGCTAGATAATCCCCAAAATCTTCTGACCCATCAAATGTAGGTGGTTTAATAGATACAATTGGTTTAGAATTGAAAGGGGAAGGAACTCTATTTTCATTGTAATTTATCTCCCTTGCAGGGGTATCTATATGACCGATATTTTCCCCAGCCCCAATGATAGGAGACTGATCATGAAGACCCAGGGACTCTCTACACCCATGCACTTGATATCTGATTGCATTATCTTTGGGGGTCCCCTTTTGTTTTAATTCGTCTACTTGTTCTTGTAATTGACGAGAATCTCGTCTCATGTTTGACAATTGTTCATCTATGTCTTGTCTCATGTTTAAGACTTCTTTGTTCATCATTTCTACAGCTCTTAACAAAAGTTCATTTATGTTTTCAGCCTTGTCAGAGCCTGATTTCTGTATAGGAGAAGAGGTACCGGACCTTTGATACTCATCACAAGTGATGTCATCATTCAGATCGCAGGACGTGCACCCATTCTCCTCAGAGGCTTCAAATTGGCTGTTTTCATTTGACATTTTGACTTTTGTTTTTGTAACACAAATTCTATGTGTTCATATGTCAATGTGCTTGTCGTTGTCAATAGACTTAGTAAGACAATATTTTAAGATCCTGATGTAGACTTTCGATCAACCAGAATAAAAGGAAAACTTTATCCCACTTCTGACACCAATTGTTACGACTTACGGCTTTAGATGTTTAGCGGCGTAACATTGTGGGGCTCCTTAATCTGAATGTTGAACGAAAGACAACAGGATATAATTTGTTTTTAATATTTTATTAGATTTTATTCAATAAACATACAAAAATACTCTTCTTTGGCTCTGCGGTCCTCACCTGAAATAAAAACAAACCAACCACCCTTTCCAACAAAATGTTAATATAAAAACCACCCTTAAACAAACCCTTTAATAAACACGAATAGACCTTATATCTTTAGGTCTTGAACAAAGATTGAACTAGTGATTTCTTCACTTAGTGAGTATAAATATAAAATGTCAGATAATACTATTAGCAAACAACTAATTGTATAGGGACAAAAAGTTATGCTAACATCTCAACAAAACTGCACCATGCATTTGTTAGTTTGTTGTTAGTAATAATGTCAGGAGTTATAAATATCAAGTTCAGGTCACTTCTTGTGCCTTAGTAAATACTACTCAACAGTAAACAATAACGATGAGTTCAGATCACCACTTGTGTCTGAGTAAATAACGCAATCAAACGTTGCTAACAAATTCAGGTTAATAATTACCCATCATGTCAATTTGTCTCTCTGTCTAAAACAGAACCCTTTGTGATGGGGAGACTGCCTTGTTCGGAGTTGGTCCGTCAGGTAGACCTTTCCGTGGGTGAGACCGCAGGCGTCTGACCGTTAGACGCTGGGGGCTCGTATATAAAGCCTTTACAACCTTTATGACGTCAATCACTCAATGCATGAGATTTGGCGCCATAACGTCAAATAGCTGGAAAACTTCGGATGCACTTAACTATTATACTCATCAGAGGTGTTCCGAATGTACTTTATAGCTTTTGCCGCTTAGTATGAAAAACAGAGTGTAATTATAAGGTTTTACTCTAATTATCAGTGAATGGATTTATTATTTATCCAAATTATCTGAGGTAAGCACATTAGGTACTATGTAATTGCATTTATGATGCAGTCAATGGTTTATTTACGTTGCGTATTCCTCAAAACGTAGAGGAAATTCGGAATGAAGTGAACAATTTGCACCCAGATCATAATAAATTCCAAATAACATTAATCAATAATAACAGATAAATAAGAATAAATGTCAATACATATTATTCATTCAATCATTCATCAAATCATTATTATAACGATTCATATCATAAGAAACATCTTGTTTACTTATTCATAACCATAGTGGAGAATGCCAAATTCGTAACAAAACAACAGTTGAATTTATTTCCTTCTATCAAAATGTATCGTACCGAAAATAACCGAACCGAGACCAAATTTTTCGATACGTATCGAACCGTGAAGGAGGCGTATCGTTTCACCCCTAAAAGCAATTAAAAATGTATGGGTGGTGGGGTAAAAATAAAGTGCCTTCCAACCCCCCCATACATTTTTTCTGGAATAGCCCTTAGAAAAATCTGTGTCAGTGGTGACCTCTGGTCAAGGACCCGACTAAGCCGCGGAATAGCAAAACCAACAATTGCTTTTTGGGTTTCATGTAATCATGAAATAAGAACAACAAAATTTTGAAAATTTAGGAATTCGTTTTATTTTATGCGAAATACGATTATTGTTGTTGAAATCGAGTGAATTAACTGTAAAATACGATTGAAAACGTGCAATGACTCTATTAGGTCACCTGAGTCACTCAGGTGACCTATTGCCATCCGTGTTTGTCCGTCGGCGTCCGTCGTTCGTCTTGTGTTAACATTTGAACATTTTCAGCTTCTTCTCTGAAACCGCTAAGCCAATTTCAACCAAATTTTGTATACAGCATCTGTGGGTGAAGGGGAACAAAAATTGTGAATTTCATGGTCCTTGCCCCCCTGGGGCCTGAGGGGTGGGGCCAAAACCACTAAAATTAATGCAATCTTTAAAAATCTTCTTCTTTACTCCTGGACATCAAGCAGTCAAACTGTTTGCACGATTGTAATCAGCAATGAGTCCTCTACCAAAATTGTGAAATTCATGGCCCTGGGGTCAGGGGTTCTAGTGCTAGGGCGGGGCTAAATAAGTAGGTAGTGAAAATGCATTATTTCTTTGAAAATCTTCCTCTCTGCTCCTGGGTATTAAATAAACCAACTAAGTACATAGTTATGATGAGCAAGAGTGCCTCTACCAAAATTGTGAATTTTATGGCTCCAGGGTCAGGGGTTCTAGTGTTAGGGCGGGGCTCTATTGATTATATAGTGAAAATACATTAATTCTTTGA
>NW_026921470.1:0-72500 GCF_032062105.1 Saccostrea cuccullata | reverse complement strand
GAATTAGGATTTTACTTTGCTATTTTCTGCACTATAAATGCCATTAAATGGTCATTAAATGATGAAATTCAGTTGAATTCCCAATAGTGCTCGCCCTGTAGCCACTTGGGATATGGAGTGGCCCCCACAACCCCAGCTGATTTTCCAAAGAGCTAAATCCACGAAGTGCAAAAATAGGCCTAGTCATCAAAATAAGTTAAACTTTCTCACATTATACTCTAAGATTTGTACGTAGTAAAACATTTTATTTTTTAAGAATATCTTTAGCATTGTTTTCTGAATCAATGCTGTCACGTCATTACATTGACGTTATATGCTTCAACATCGTGACATTGACGTTTTGTATAAGAATAACAAATATATTCGTTAATGGAATAAAAATCACCAATATCATTGATTGGGATGGCCAAAATGGTCAATGGGACTATGGCGTAACTGTCAACATTTTTGATGGGCCATTTCGAAAATGAATGGGCCATCAATATAATCTGAAGGGCCATTTTAAGAAATATAAAAGTGACAAATAAATATGAAATACGAGAGAAACACGTTTTTAATGAACCGAATCCGATTTTAACGCATGAAATGCAGGAAATTTAAAGGAACTTTCTTAGAATATAACTGACCCGTATTTTGTGTTAAAATTACGACAGTTTTGGAAAGGGAACAGCCCAACCATACAAATGAATGAAGTATTGTACCTCATATAAGTGCTTCGTTTAACCGGAAGTACTTTTTGAAGGTTTCAACCAATGAGATTTGTTGTTTTAAATTGACTGCATTTCAGGGATTTATCTAGCTATTTTGTTTTACTACCGTTTTATAAGTAAAGGGGAAAAATGAGAGCCGCAGGCTCGATCTGAGCGCCGGAGGCGCGAGTATTCTAGGGGGGTCCGGGGGCATGCCCCCCCGAAAAATTTTTAAATAAATGGAGCAAAATCCTGCATTCTTAGAGCTTCTGGGGGTCATTTGTAGACCTTTACAAAAGCCACAAAAACTTCACTTTTGAGACAAAATATTAAATAACCAAAAAAAAAAAAAAATTTAAACCAAGTCAGTACTTTATTTAATTTTTTCTCTCAATATCTATCACAAATCAATTCTGTCTTTCATGTTTCACTACTAACATTGTTTTTGTTGTTATTCCATTCTTCCGATTCATAGTGATTTAAGCTCCATCTTACTCATCTACACTTTTCTTAACTCTGCAATCGCATACGTATATTTTGACATCATGGCCACATGGCACATGTTTACCGATCAATATCAACTAGAAGCTTGAATAATCTACTCTCGCTTTTAAAAGCGTTTGAATGACTAGGATTGTGAATTAGGATATGCTGTTAAACTTCAATCGGACAAAAACGGAAAATTTCAGTACGATGATTTAAATATTCTCAGTTTAATTGGAGACTTTTCTATCTGAAAAAGGGGAATTTTTCACCTTTTTAAAGAGGGGAAAGGTACCGTTTACCGGTAGTAAAAACAGCCTTGATAAATCCCTGCATTTAAAACGAAAGTAAAAGAAGAAAGAAAGTCGTACACAAAATATTTCCAAATAACATCGCTAAAAATTGAATGCGCACCTTGGCACCATGATTGATTGATTTAATGCGCCATTTTTCACTTCAATGCAACTATGGCGCGTGGCGCAAGCCCTTCCCAATCACTGCAATATAGGCCATTCATCAAAATTTTAGGAAAATATTTCTATGAATTTTTCAAGAAGTTCTGAAAAAATGGATAGTTTTTTAGCTCACCTGAGCCGAAGGCTCAAGTGAGCTTTTCTGATCACATTTTGTCCGGCGTCTGTCTGTCTGTCTGTAAACTTTTCACATTTTCGACTTCTTCTCAAGAACCGCTGGGCCAATGAATTTCAACCAAACTTGCCACAAAGTATCCTTGGGTGAAGGGGATTGAAGTTTGTTCAAATGAAGGGCCACGCCCTCATTCAAGGGGAGATAATTGGGAATTAATGAAAATTTGGTAGTATGTTTTAAAAATCTTCTTCTCAAGAACCACTGTGCCAGGAAAGATGAAACTTATGGGGAAACATCCTCAGGTAGTGTAGATTCAAGTTTGTTCAAATCATGACCCCCGGGGGTAGGGCGGGGCCAAAATGGCTGACCAAAGTTTAACATAGAAATATATAGGAAATTTCTTAAAAAATCTTCTCCTCAAGAACAACAAAGCCATAATTGATCATATTTATATGGAAGCATCCTCAGGTAGTGTAGATTCAAGTTTGTTCAAATCATGACCCCCAGGGGTAGGGCTGAACCAAAATGGCCGACCAAAGTTTTACATAGAAATATATAGGAAAATTCTTTAAAAATCTTCTTCTCAAGAATAGCAAAGCAATAATTGATCATATTTATATGGAAGCATCCTCAGGTAGTGTAGATTCAAGTTTGTTCAAATCATGACCCCCGGGGATAGGGCGGGGCCACAATAGGAAATCCAAGTTTACATAGAAATATATAGAACAAATCTTTAAAAATCTTCTTCTCAAGAACTACTGGGCCAGGAAAGATGAAACTCATGTGGAATCATCCTCAGGTAGTGTAAATTCAGGTTTGTTCAAATCATGACCCCCGGGGGTAGGGTGGGGCCAAATGGCCAATAACAGTTTTACATCTATAGGAATATATAGGGAAACCTTTTAAAATCTTGCCATGCTTAGTGATATTTATAGGGAATCATCCTCAGGTAGTGTAGATTCTAGTTTGTTCAAATCATGACGCCCTGGGGGGTTAAAATTCAAGCCCCTCCCCCCCCACCTCAGTAAACTTTCAGTTCTGATCTGATATGTGCTTTTTCCTAGCCAATTGCTCAGGTGAGTGATGTGGCCCCTGGGCCTCTTGTTTCATGTGGCATGAAGGCGATACTGGAAACTTACTTATATACTTGCAACTTATACTTATATACTGTCTCGGTACGTGTAGTAAGTTATTCGTTTTTACAGTGTACATGTATTAGTCTAATAAAGGCCTTTCACAAAAATTAAATGTGATCTAAATCAATGTAGGAGAAAGTGTTGCTATTTCGGACTGGGGTCAGCGAAACGTAAATCATTTTTATTAGCTCTACTGGTCAGAGACCAGAAGAGCTTATGCGATAGTAATGTGTCCAGCGTCCGTCCGTCCGTCTGTCTGTCTGTCTGTCCGTCTGTCTGTAAACAATTTTTCAAAACGCTACTCCTCCTACAATTTTAGTCTGATTTCAATATTACTTGGCACACAAGTAGACTACACTAAGATACATAGAATAGTGCATCGGTTTTTGATTTCGATGAACGGTGTTGCCATGGTTACTAAAAATAGAATTTTCTGTGAAATTCCTTTAAAACGCTACTCCTTCTACAGTTTTGGTCTGATTACAATATAACTTGGCACACAAGTAAACTACACTAAGATACATAGAATAGCGCATCAGTTTTTGATTTCGATGAACGGTGTTGCCATGGTTACTAAAAATAGAATTTTCTGTGAAATTCATAAAAAACGCTACTCCTTCTACAGTTTTTGTCTGATTTCAATATAACTTGGCACACAAGTAGACTACACTAAGATACATAGAATAGTGCATCGGTTTTTGATTTCGGTGAACGGTGTTGCCATGGTTACTAAAAATAGAATTTTCTGTGAAATTTCTTTAAAACACTACTCCTTCTACAGTTTTTGTCTGATTTCAAAAGTTGGCACACAAGTAGACTACACAAAGATACATGAAATAGTGCAATGGTTTTTGATAAGTACAAACCAGTAGAGCTACAGTCTCGACAGAGACTTCTGGTTAATTATTTATTACATTTGTGATGCCAGTCGATGCAGACTTCACGACAAACACAATTTGTGTTTTGGAAAGGGGTAAAACAATAATTGTCAATTTAAATACTAGTATACATCCTGGTAGCTGCTTCCGATATAATTGTTTATGTTGAAAATATTCTGACTTAGTCACTCAGAATAAAATAAAGTTTCTTGGGTGATCTCCCTTTGATTACATAGTGACCATGGAAACGAGGAGACGGAATCGGGAGATAAAACTTGTATACATTGTAAAATAAATAAGATTGGGGGGGAAATAGTACCCATTTTTTTTTAAACATTTCAGCATAATCAATGATAGGGTGAAAAGAGGAGAGGAGCGGATCGTCACCCTTGGCTAGCGAAGATGAGTTAAACCTAGATCAGCTGCCCTTGACTAAAAAGTCTTGGGTTAGAAATGAGGCGCGACAAGTCGACATTGCACCTTCGACTTTTTCTTTGAAAAAGATCTTTGAATTTGTAGTATCTTCTGTAAACAGCATGTGAGAGAGAGAGAGAGAGAGAGAGATGGGGGAGGGAGAAAGATAACTTAAAGCCATGACTTTGAAATTAATAATACTTTCTCAGCCTTTTCAAATCAACATAATTTATCATAAAACTCTGAATGTATAATGAATTCATGTTTCTGACTTTTTGTTTACGTATTTTCTCTTGTTTGTTATACCAGCTCTTTTGAGACAACCCCGTATATGGTTAATTCGGAACTGCTTAAAATGGGATGTTGTGAAATGAATATTGCTCTTTATTTTGGATTTACGTCGTATTTTAATGAAACCGAAATTTTATGAGATAGAAGATACATCAATGTTTCATTCACATATCTTAATGAAATACATACCTTACCGCAGTTTCAGAGCACGTCTTTACTTTCAAGATAGCATGTGTTTAAGTCGGTCAACGTCACTTAAGCGCTTGTGGTTGTAAACAAAAAGCCTGGACATGGTAAGAAAGACGGAGTTCTTGATCTCGCTATGTCATCCAGAGTATGGACAATACATAAAGCTTCATTTATGTAAAGAATCATTAGAAACAGAAACATTTACGTTTGCATAATTTTAATTATTTAATTAAAATTATTCGGAACTGCTTAAAATCCGGAACTGCTGAAAGCACTGTAATAGTATAAATTTTATTTTGTTCAGAGGGTGTGGCCACAGTGAAAATTTGAACCAAAGACAAAAAAAAAAAATGCTTTAGTTGATAAGAAAAGTGGCAAAATGCATGTGTTTAGATGTCTTCTGCACAAATATGATATCATCAAATAAAACTTTTAGCGTAAACTATTCAAGTTTGATTCCTAAGGATAATATTTCCATAAATAATTTTCTTCTTCCTCTCACTTTAATTTTCCTAAAATAATTAGGCCGATTTAGCCCATTCGTGGATTTAGCTCTTTCTCAAGAAGGGTACTGTTCTTTCCCCCAAAACCTAGATTAACCCCTGACTTTTTAATTTCATGATGTAGGTAGCTCTGCATTGGTGTCAAACCCTGTGTTTTGCATTATCTTTGAAATCGCTTATCGGTTGTCATTAGATTTTTTTTTCCATTTTAGAACGAGATGTTCTCAGTCTGATGCTAAACTAACTATTCCTTATTTTGATGGAGAATTAAGAGCAGACCATTTATTTCATCAGCATCCCCAAGGAACGATACCACCACAGGAGAGATACTACAAAATAGAGACTGAGCACGGAGGAACAGTGTTAAACTTAGACTCAGCCGACCCATTTACCATATCAAGTAAGCCAAGGCCTAACAAAACAAATTTGTTTGTTTTCCATATAAAGATGAAGTTGGCAATGCCACACCAACAATATTTAATATAATTGTGGATTTAGCAAAACAAAATTTTCACAAACTTCCAATGTCATTATCAGCTCTAGAATCCATGCTATTGACCATTTGTTATGGCATGTTGGATATTGATAGCAAATGTATATTGTCTCAAAAATTTCTACCCTGTATTCATTTAAAATATCTAGAGTAGAAAATACATCACAAGTATAGAGGATACCTTTACTTTTTAAATCTTTATTAACAAACTTGCTTTGTAAACTGTTAATATAAACTTTTCTTGTTATATATGTTATGACTTTTCCAGAACCATTGGATCAATTTTAACTGAACTTGACACAAAATAAGAGGGTTCAAGTTTGATTAAATGAAGGGTCACGCCTTCATTCAAGGGTAGAGAATTTAACATTTCAATACTGAATTGATATGTGTGTTTTTAGCAATGTACTCAGGTGAGCCATATGGGCATTTGTTTGGGAATGTTACTGAAGACAAAAATTTTTTTGGTCTAATTCTCATTTTGATTCTCATTCTTTCATATCTATATGTGTGTGTAATTTCAGTGGTTTAAATTTTCCTGTCGCTCTTAAGGTAGGATTCTTCTCACATTTCTTGTATTTAAAAAGTAATGAAATTTTCACAGAATCAAGAGGACAATATTACTAAGTGATGGTATCAGTGAGATTAAATTTGACTGTTTAATAATAGAAGCAAGGTCAGGTCAAGGTCATTACCTTCTTCTTGGACATTAAGAATTAAAAACTACTGTTTCCAATCATGCGATCCATATTTGTAATTCAAAAGATTGAATGTTTTTCTTTTTGCATAAAAAGATACACAATATAGGGCTTATAAGATGATATTACCAAATTGACATGGATAATTTAAATAAAATGGATATTTGCTAATCCGAATTTCCTCTACTTTTCTTAAATTTTTAGGATTTATAAGTTATTTTTATATGCTTCCTATATTTAACTTTTTCCAATTTTCACATATAGTAAAGTTGTCACATAAAGGTACAAAATGATACAAAAACTAAAAGTTTTGATAGTTTACTAAGAGAGAAATAACACTTTTTACGGATTTTTGGCTCAAATCTGTACTTATATTTGAAGCATTCAAAAATTAAGCCAACATAGTTCTGGTATGTGTTAAAAATCTTATTTATTTGATATATTTTGAAACTTTAGTCCCTTATTATTAATTTAACTTACATTTGAAAATTTCGTCTAGTCTTTGATTGCTTAAAATTATAACTAAATTCAATGTTCTATAATAATTTTGAGAGCCAGAAAAGAAGATATTTTCATACGCCACCATTCCGCCAAAAATATAGTCCCTGCTAGTTTTCAAACGCAGTTTGCCATTTCTATTTAAAGTTGTATAATTGTGATGAGGAAAGAAAAATATGGTCTTTTAAATCTCTTACATCTAAATATATAAGACATATCAACAAATGTACTTTGAATATTCCATCTAGTCAGAAACCAGAGAAGAATCCTACCTTAAGTGATGTTGATACTGAGCTTGCTGTGTTGAAAACAGTATTTTTCTCTGTCAGAAACATTTTCTTTCTTTTTTCAGAACCTGCAAGCTTATTAGTGTTTTCTTCTGGTAGTTCCCCACCAAGTACTATTGTGGCTAACACAGATTTCAATGTAACTGTTGAAATCTTAGATGCTGATAACAACACTATAACGTCAGGAATAGATGCTACCTTAGAAATGACTCTACAAGTGGCATATTTCAAGGGACTCGTTGAGCATTATTCATCAGTTCCATTTGAAGATATGGTTAGCACTATGCATGTAAGTGAAATTCACATATTTTTAAGACTTGATTTCACCAATTTGATGAGTTTATGTATATTGTGTGTTATCATGGGTATTTTACATCCCAAGCTTTTATGAGGTAAACTCACATACTTTCTAAAGCCTTTACTGGGCCTAACCAGCAGAGATGATGTACTGTAGATCACTAATTTTTGTGACACCTCATTTATGCAAGATAGTCATTAACTTTCTAAACATGCTAAACATGTTAAAAGGAGACAAAATTTTCACAAATTGTAGATATTGCTCTATGCATGTATAATCTTTAGGAATACTTAAGTAATTTTATGTGAGAATAACATTTTTAGGAGCACAATGCCTTGCATAAAAAACAAAAAATAAAGTTTTTGTAAATAAAAAGTGATTTACCTTGGGCTTGGAGTAACTAGGGCTTCTTACTGCTAGTTGTGCTGCACTTTTCATGTACATTCCCAAATACGAGGGTTGTTCGAAAAGTTCGTGGACTACGCTCATATCTTTTTTATTTGACGTCTTATCTTATCCAAATTTGGTAGAAACATTTTAACAATAAATCCAAAGGATTTGTATTATTATTTTTCCAAATACCACGATTTTTTCAAAACTTATCCAGATTTTAAAAATGCAAAAATCGGATCGTGGAGCAGGTCAAAATTTAGTAAGTTACGAACAATACACTAGATGATGTCTGTAGTCATATTCTCTGTAAAATGAAGCAAAAACGAAAAACAATCGAGAAATCCAAATTTAGAATTGTTACATCGATTCGTATTCCAAATTATGGCTTAATATTTTGCTTTGTAGAAAAGAAATCAGCTTGAGAAGATAGGTTGTCCTTATTGAAAACGATAAAAACGATGACGTTTTCGTCACGGAGAAGCCGATAACGATGCAATTTTGTGCTTACTCACGAAAATTCCTGAATAAACTCAAAAAGTGTTGAAGGAATAAAAAATATGTCACAAGCGAGTTCTGCATGTGTGTACAAATAGTATAGATATTATTTGAGTGACAGAGTTCTTGTATCACATGAGGACAATCTGGGAAGAAACGTTTATCAGTAAAAATCTTTACAAAAACTTTTAAAAGTTTGAACGTCAAGGAAAAACATAGGCGCTTTAGAGTTGCTTATCCTGTGAACGCAGAGTTAAGTAAAATTCTAAAAAAGGAAATTATACAACGAGAACAATTCTAAAAAAAAAATGAATTTCAAGTATTAGAAAAAGGATTTAATGATTGGTCATGGATTATACTTTGTGAAATGTATAGGAATAGTATATTTTAGAAATTCTTGACACTATATTTTGACGTTACATTGCCGGTAAGGGTGCTCCGCGGGTACAAAACATGTTGATTTTAAAATGAAGTTATTTTTTTTCTGTTAAATCGAATGGGATGAAACATCACACATCAACAAAACAAATATTTTTACATAGTATATTACACTTATTTTAAATTTCTAGTGAGAAACATAACGAAGATTGACATCGTCCACAAACTTTTCGAACAACCTTCGTATTTAGGAATGTGCTGTCATTGTTGATAGTAACTTGTTTTCTCACAAGATTATATCATGTTCAACTATTTAGAATACTCAATAGAATAGAAAGAACATTAGTTATACTCAGCACACAATTTATTCTGATCAGGATATGTCTGTTTCAAAACTTGGCATCTATTTTCGTTCAGTGTGGATTCAGTTTTCCAAAGAAAAAATATCAAAATTCACCAAAAGTTGAATTAGGCCATCATTAAAAATATTTTCAATTTTTCAAAAATATTTTCAATTTTTCAAGGTGGGTAGGTAGGTAAGTGTTTAATTTTTGTTTATTGTAATTTTTTTTGCATAATACGGTATTGAACAAATTGATAGATGTCACAGACTCAGAAATTGAATTGTCATCATGTTTTCACTACACACTGGACAGGGTTTTTACTGAGCAAAACAAGAAACATCACAATTTGGACACACAACCCTTTCAAGTAAGGGTGAATCGTTTACTGAATTTTGTAAACTTTTAAATGAACAGCAGTAAATGAAACAGTACCGTTTAAACGGGAGAATTTTATGTGTTGAATTTTTATGGCTACTTACTCATGAAACACTAATTTAATATACCATTCTTTCACTATACTGTAAGTATGAGTTGTCATTACTGTTTATTTGTTGGTTTTTATGACAAAAGAGTAGGAAGTGTCAAAAACTGAAACGAGATAGTAATATAAAAATGTGATATGATAACATTGAAGGTTCCGGTTTACGTTCAATTTTTCAAAGCTCTATATTCAACATTATACCGTTATAAGCATGATACTTTTTATTTTCTAATCAATAAAAAGCAACAACTGGGGTTATTTATTTTTAGAACATATACTTGGAAAAATAAAATATTTAATACATCGCTAGTTTTCACTACTCTGAAATCAGAATTAAATATGTTAGACCATATTGGTTTCTAGATAGTTTTCTTTAATATTAAGTTTCCGGTATCGATTATAACAGAAAAAAAAATTGTTTGTAACAGACACAGAGTGTGTTTTCTTTGGTAAATATGAAATTAAACAACTTGTTTGGATGAAAGGTTTTTTTTCTGATAGACATTGATATTAACCTTTGTGTAAACGTTTACTCAATTTGTAAACGTTTAGAGCATTTAATTGAAACGTCGCCGTTTACACGAGTAATCGTTTTGCCCTTACTATCAAGTTAACTAGCCTAATCACTCTGACTAATTATGAATGAATTTTGTTAAGAATAAAATAAGAATGACCTAAAGGGCACATGCCCCTAGCCACAATCCCCCTAAGATTTTTGTCTTAGTTTTAAGTTCTTTTGCAAAACAAGCCTCAGATCTGTCTAAAATATGCATTCTTTAAACAGGGCTCGACATTAACTTTTTTTCCTACTTGTCCATTCGGACAAGTGACCAAGATATTTACTTGTCCGAACTTCAACTTCACTTGTCCGAAAATTTTTCAATTAATGTTTTGTTATGTTAACTTGAAAACAATTAAAAAATTAAATGTGCTTGATTTATTACTTTTGTTATTGATAAATAAGACAAACACATATAAAACAAAATTTTATCTAGACTTCCTGTCCTGACAACAGCATAAATTTTTGCAAGTGGATCTGTAATATCAATCAAATATATTCTAAACTCACAAACGTCGTAAGATCCACGCCATGCAATAGTATGGCTGCAATTAGTGAACATTGATCCCGATCAAGTGTGAACTTACATAGCGATTGATATCGGGATCGAAATTCAGGTTTATGTACTGCTTCCGTCTTTATTCGATAAAGTTTACAATAGTTGTTTTTTATGATTATTATTATTTGAAAACTTCTTTACATAGAAAAAATCACTTGTCCAATCGGACAAGTGCCCAACAATATTCACTTGTCCGAAATTTTTTTTCATTGGTACCGGACAAGCGGACAAGCGTTAATGTCGAGCCCTGTTAAAGTTCTGGAACAAAAGTGATTTTGTCACGTAACATGATTTTAGGACTAACAGTAAAAAAATGTCTTTGACAGGTCCGTTTAGCTGGTGACAATGTAATTCAGTCTAAATCTACATATGATTTTGTGGACAACCAAAGAGCTGCTGGTGGCACTGCATCCTTCACAGGACTACGTATCCTGGATGTTCACGACTGTGTACAGTTAAACATCACCATGAAAATGCCAGGCTTCCCCAATGCCAGATTACCAAACGTTTACAATGACACTGCACTGAAATTTGAATACAGTGTGCCAGGGAAAAGAACAGCCTTTGTCTACAATGGGACCTCCGATCGAGCCATCTTAATAAGTGAATGTATTAATGTAACAGGTAGGGATTGGATCTCTGTAGAACTTCTGTAACACTTAGGGATTGGATCTCTATAGAACTTCTGTAAACACTTAGGGCTTGGATCTATATCGAACTTCTGTAACAGGTAGGGATTGGATCTCTATAGAACTTCTGTAACAGGTAGGGATTGGATCTCTATACAACTGTAACACGTAGGGATTGGATTTATATCGAACTTCTGTACCAGGTAGGGATTGGATCTCTATAGAACTTCTGTAACAGGTAGGGATTGGATCTCTATACAACTGTAACACTTAGGGATTGGATCTCTATACAACTGTAACACGTAGGGATTGGATCTATATCGAACTTCTGTAACAAGTAGGGATTTGATCTCTATAGAACTTCTGTAACAGGTAGGGATTGGATCTCTATAGAACTTCTGTAACATGTAGGTACAACTTCTGTATCAGGTAGGGATTGGATCTCTTTAGAACTTCTGTAACAGGTAGGGATTGGATCTGTGTCGAACTTCTGTATCAGTTAGGGATTGGGTCTCTATAGAACTTCTGTATCAGTTAGGGATTGGGTCTCTATAGAATTTCTGTATCAGTTAGGGATTGGGTCTCTATAGAACTTCTGTATCAGTTAGGGATTGGGTCTCTATAGAATTTCTGTATCAGTTAGGGATTGGGTCTCTATAGAACTTCTGTGACAGGTAGGGATTGGATCTCTATAGAACTTCTGTAACATGTAGGGATTGGATCTCTATAGAACTTCTGTAACAGGTTGGGATTGGATCTATATCGAACTTCTGTAACACTTAGGGATTGGATCTCTATAGAACTTCTGTAACATGTAGGGATTGGATCTCTACATAACTTCTGTAACAGGTAGGGATTGGATCTTTATAGAACTTCTTTAACAGGTAGGGATTGGATCTCTATAGAACTTCTATAACACATTGGGATTGAGTCTATAGAACTTCTGTAACAGGTAGGGATTGGGTCTCTATAGAACTTCTGTATCAGGTACTACAGGTAGGGATTGGATCTCTAAAGCATTTCTGCAACAGTTAGAGATAAGATTTATAGCATTTTTGTAACAGTTAGAAATTGGATCTTTATCATTTCTGTAACAGGAAAGGACTGAATCTCTATATAGCATTTTTGTAACAGGTAGGGAGTGAATCTCTTCAGCACTGCTATCTTATTTTTAGGTCACCTAAGTTGTTCTGCTGTCCTTTTTCCTGCAATTTTTCAAGAATAACACTAAAATATAATTCTTATTAAGGTTTGAATCTGTTTATATTTCTGATCAGCAATGTGGTAGAAGTGAAAAATGGTTCACCGTGGTGTATTTCTAGGTTTGATACATAGTACAAAATCTTCATTTTCAGTTCAGTTGGTATTTCTGTCGGGATCGTCATTCAGTCAGGTTTGGCATAAGGTATAAACATGCTCCTCGGTATAATTAGTACAAAAAATTTAAATTTTTGTGGACTGATGGTTTGTAAAATAATTTTTAACAGTCAGATCAATATTAAATTCAGACTTGTCGAAATTTTAAAATCACTGTCAGACATTTGGTCTGACAAATTCAAAGGTTCTGTCGGACCAGTCAATGTTTCGTCAGACCAGATACATGTACCTTATTTTGACGCTGTGAAAGTCATATGAATAACAGCACCAAAATGCCCTGGATTATAATACCGCCCGCAAACGAAGTTTGGGGGGGGGGTAGATAGGAATCAGCTTGTCTGTCTGTCCATCTGTCTGCAAACGTGTACGGTCCATGTCTTTCTTACGGAGGAACATTAGAATCTACTACTTCACACATAGATTGCTCATGACCTAAGGGTGTGTCATGATCTTGACCCATGTAGGCCTAAATGAAATCCAAGAGAGTGCATTTACTGAAATATGTAGCCAAAATCAATGTAACTAAATTCTAAGGAATATATACAATTGAAATTCATTGCAGCTCGATGCTGCCAAAAATACCTGTATTGAGTAAGGCCAGGTAAAATTAATCTTTAGATTCTCATCCTAATTTGCAAAAAAATTGGGGCGGGTGGGCGGATTTTATTTTTTATTTTTTATAATTGTTAATTCATATATATAGGCCTAAGTATCAACAAAACAATGGACGCCCCGTACACATTTTTTTCATTACCTTATTGCAAATATGAATAGATTTAATTCTTTTCATATTCTTTTAAATATTTAAAGAAAATTTTTGCTTTAAAAGTTAAATGTTTATTGTTAATTAACAAATTATCAAGTACACATTATACGGCACACCCTGAACAAAATGAGGTGGGGATACCAATAAATTGTGTATGCGTGACTTCTTATTTTGCAAAATCTATATAAATGTTCTAATAATTATTCTACTGAAAAATATAGGCCTTCTCTTAAGTCTGTCTACGATGTTGTAGATTTTTTTTTTATTTCAAAGCTAAGTCACACAGCTGGAGATCGTTATTTATATAGAACTTGACCAGGTGTCATTTTCCTCGTCTATTTTTACTTAGGTAGTTACAATCTCTCTACATACTTGCTCCTGCCAGTGATGGTATCTATATGTGTTTATGCTATTTTTTCTTCTCTGCCTTCTCTATACTGACAAATTATCTTTTCCTTACACATTTAAACTGCTTTTATTGCCGATTTTTCTCCATTCTTCACATTGCGTTTTTGCTATAAATAGCGGCACGCAACTTTTAATACAGACGGGAGATAACTCTTAAACTTTGACCCAAATTCTTACTGAATAAAAATACATGAAAATACCCAAAAAATCAAAATAAAAAACATCGGGGCGGGACATTTTGAGAGGGGCGGGCGGGGATGAGAATCTAAAGATTAATTTTATATGGCCTAACGCATAGTGAGTTATTCCTCGGAGAAAGTGTGCTTATACTGAGGTTCGTTCCGCCTGACTGACAACTGTACATTGGATTGTTACGATTTGATATCTCTTTAATTGTTTCTTATATCAAGAATGGGCATGCATAAAGGATTGATAATTGAAGAAAAAATACACAAGTCTAAAAAAAAATTAAAATAGTCTTTGAAAAGGCGAAATTTAAAACTTTAAAAATGTTGTACGAGGTGGATTCGAACCCCCGACTTTAAAAAGAAACTAACCAAGGTGTAAAAGTCAGCGTATATATATCAACTGAGCTAGTCTGACTTTAACAATGAATGGCATAAAGAAGATGGGCGCATTTGGCGTGTGATCTGCAGGAATCATTTGTACGAAACATTTATGGTTTAAATGTCCATGATTTGGTTGGCTGAACATAGCTGGTCAGATTTTACATACACTTCCATAGGTTTTTTTGATATATTCGATCAGTGCATACTATTAGTTCAAGATATATTACTGTAGTCAGCGGCGACTCGCACAAATTGTTCCGACGAAAATAGTTCCATCATTAATAAGTAGATACAACATAATTGTTCATGATAAGAATAATGTTGTGTATGTCATTCGTTAAAGAAACCAAAATTAATGTTAATTTTTCCTCCAAAGATCACTTTCCCCCCTAAATGCAAATAAAAAATGTGAATATTCCTACGCTCGCTCCCTCCTCAGCTTTTAGGTCACCTGAGTAAACTCAGGTGACCTATTGCTATCTGTTTTCGTCCGTCGTCGTGCGTCGTCCGTCGTGCGTTAACATTTGAACATTTTCAGCTTCTTCTCTGCAACCACTGAACCAATTTCAACCAAATTTGGCACAAAGCATCTATGGGTGAAGGGGAACAAAAATTGTGAATTTCATGATCCCTGCCCCCCTGGGGCCTGAGGGGTGGGGCCAAAACCACTAAAATTAATGCAATCTTTAAAAATCTTCTTCTTTACTCCTGGACATCAAGCAGTCAAACTGTTTGCATGATTGTAATCAGCAATAAGTCCTCTACCAAAATTGTGAAATTCATGGCCCTGGGGTCAGGGGTTCTAGTTCTAGGGCGGGGCTAAATAAGTAGGTAGTGAAAATACATTATTTCTTTGAAAATCTTCTTCTCTGCTCCTAGGTATTAAATAAACCAACTAAGTACATAGTTATGATGAGCAAGAGTGCCTCTACCAAAATTGGGAATTTTATGGCCCCAGGGTCAGGGGTTCTTGTTTTAGGGTGGGGCTCTAATGATGATATAGTGAAATGCATGAATTCTTTTGACCTTGACCCAAGGTCATTTGGGAAAGTTCAAGGTCACTGGAAGAAAATTTTCATAAATCATGTTTGATACATATCTTTTATAGATAAACTTGGTAGGTTCTCATTTCACACTAAGATTGCCTATGACCCAAGGGTGTGTCATGACCTTGACCCAAGGTCATTTGGGAATGTTCAAGGTCACTGGAAGAAATTTTTTTATATTCCCTGTCCGGTCCATATTTTTTTTTATGGATAAACTTGGTAGGTTCTCATTTCACACAAAGATTGCCCATGACCCAAGGGTGTGTCATGACCTTGACCAAAGGTCATTCGGGGAAGTTCAAGGTCACTGGTAGAAAAATTTCATAATTCGTGTTCGGTCCATATCTTTCTTATGCATAAACTTGGTAGGTTCTCATTTCACACAAAGATTGCCCATGACCCAAGGGTGTGTCATGACCTTGACCCAAGGTCATTCGGGGAAGTTCAAGGTCACTGGTAGAAAAATTTCATAATTCGTGTTTGGTCCATATCTTTCTTCTGGATAAACTTGGTAGGTTCTCATTTCACACAAAGATTGCCCATGACCCAAGGGTGTGTCATGACCTTGACCCGAGGTCATTTTGGGAAGTTCAAGGTCACTGGTAGAAAAATTTCATAATTTGTGTCCGGTCCATATCTTTCTTATGGATAAACTTGGTAGGTTTTTATTTCACACAAAGATTGCCCATGACCCAAGGGTGTGTCATGACCTTGACCCAAGGTCATTTGGGGAAGTTCAAGGTCACTGGAAGAAAAATTTCATAATTCGTGTCCAGTCCATATCTTTCTTATGGATAAACTTGGTAGGTTCTCATTTCACTGAAAGATTGCCCATGACCCAAGGATGTGTCATGACCTTGACCCAAGGTTATTTGGGGAAGTTCAAGGTCACTGGAATAAAAATTTCATAATTTGTTTTTGATACATATCTTTATTATGGAAAAACTTACTTCTGAAAAACCCAGCGGGGGGTATTTTGTCCCGTTTGGACAGTTCTAGTTAAGGCCAGGATTCATTTTATTTTCAGTTTTACAAACCCTCCGCTCAAGGTTTTGAATTTTCAGAAAAAAATAAAACAACTTTTTTCTTTCCGATGTCAAATTTGAGTCGGGATCGAGATTTCAAATTTACGAACTCGCACTTCCGGTTTTAAGATGAAATGGCGGGTAAATAAATCTAGATAGATAGCTTGGTTTAGTGTAAAATTCATCGATACGAGTGCCATTCAAAACGTTTCACCCGTTCAAAGGACAAATAAAATGCTGACAACTTTGTTGCACAATGACATGCTGGTGAGATAATTATGTATTCATTTCAAAAGTATCTGTCTGTAAATTATTTTCCTCCCCCAGGTTTTAAACTGCCCGTGGTAGCTATTTCATATTGCCAGCGACATTGTTTAGGTCTCTGTTATTGCTTAGAGTCTAAGCATCATTCATCAGAAAAGGGTTGCTTATGCATCAATGTAATGAATAAAACTATGGGAGAAGTTAAGTCCATTTGAGGAAGAAATAAACAATAACCTGAAGAAATAAAAAAAATCAACTATTAAAAGGCAAGAATATACAAATATATACAGGCATGTAGTATCATCTGTATAGCCAGAAAAATTATTTTACACTTAATTGAAAAAAAATGTTCACCCTACTCCCCAATACTCCCTGTCTGTTTTATGATAGGAATTACAATTTTAGGCATCAAGTAAATTTTAGAACAATGTCTACACATTCACCTAACACATATTCAAAAAATGAAGATATATTGAAAGACCTTTAAAGAATTGATTTTTAAAATATATTTTGACCAACATCACAAAATTTATATAACTGGCACAAACTGGCAGATGATGTAATAAGCAATTAAATGTTCTACTTTCGTATTTGTAAGCATTATGTGTCCAGTGGTAAGGAGCCTATTATAGCATAAAAAAAGAATGAACAAATGTTAAAGCTGACATGAATTCTTAAAAACGCAACATTTTCATCTATGTACGACTTGTTTCATACCAACTCTAGCCGTGTTCCGCCATATTTCTTTCAGATACCTTGTCTCATTGTAACGATGTATACCCCAATGTACTCGTTACACTTGAATGATTTTTTGGATTGGGTATCGACTTGTGCACATCTCTGATGGTAAAGCATATGAGAACACCTGAGGTGATCAAGACATTTCAAAAACAAAATAAACAACATAATAATCATATTTTCGAATGATTATTGATTTGAATCAAAAGAAAAAAAATGCAAGTTTGGATGAGTACGTATTTTTACAGTGCGCCAATTTATGCAGAATAAACTTGAAATAAAAAGCTGTAAAATTTGCAAACACATTTTGAAATTATATCATTTGAATGGAACAAAACAACCAACGTCTTTGATTTGCAGGTCCTATGCAATTGATGCATATCGAGAAAACGCCTAGAACGCTGTAAACGTACCCATACCTGGTAATAAGGTTACTGCATCGGTTCGAAGATGTGCACAAGTCAAGTGAAATACACCCTGAATTCCATTTATTGAAATATGCATCACAAAAAAGAAATAAACTCCATAAAAACTCAATAGTAAACACATTGTCATTACTCCGTACACACTAGCACGATGATACACTTAGCCCGTGCTGATCAGATTTTGGTCAGGGAAAATATCAAAAGTGGAAAGAGAAGTTATTTGGTATTTGCGCGGCTGAAAGGGGGGTTGGATATTATAACTGATGTTCATAAGCTATAATTGTGAATTGTTTATCTACATGTAGTTCTAATATACATTCTATACAAAGTCATGTATATAGTCTGCAGTTGGTTTGCGTCGCAAAATTCATTTGACAATTATAACTGATTATTTTAGTACTAATCTCAAATCTAAACAAAGTAATTTGATGTACGGCTATAATTTACTTCAAATCTTAAAAGCAATTAACCAGAATACAAATTTTTATGTGTACATCTATACATTATCTATACATTTTCTAACACATACACACACGGAGAAAGGCCATCCCCTGTTCAGATTGACATTTAGGCATTTGATTTTTTGGACGGGAGGGGGGGGGGGGCATACAAAAATAATTGACATGACCGTTATTAAATATTCTTGAAAGACAGACATTTCTGCCGAATTCAGTTTTGAGATTTTTTTAAAATGTGTCACTCCGACCACAAAGTATGTGCATTTTGAGGAATGTAACTGTTTTATAATTATGTTGTTACAGGAAGTATTTCGAGATTTCAGTATCCCTGCCTGATAGTCTAGGTATTTTATATATATATATATAAATAATTTCTGTAGGTGAATTTGGGAGATAATTTTAAAAGCTGGGGTAGGGATACTTGACACTGGTTGAATACGGATAATTATTATTTATTTTTTTGTATATTGAACTCTCTCTCTCTTTCTCTCTTTCTCTCTCTCTCTCTCTCTTTAACCACCCGTTGGGGCAATGATAGGTATTAAATCCTACGCACTTTGCGCTGTACCATTTATTATGCCTTAGGACAGATCAAGGAATTTTTTCAGGCGGGATGTCGAAACTTCATAAATTGAATGATAATTTTACTTTGGACAGGAAATTTACCCAAACGCCCAAATTGAAAGAGAAACTAGATGTACATGTATTATGAGCAATGAACTCACTAAATGATACCCCCTGCCTCCCATATGGTTATAATGGCAAAGTCCATATTTCGCTTAACCCATACGTGTCAGATCAAAAAGTAAAATAGGAGGTGCATAATGGTAATATGTAATAAACTTAAGATTCTTTGAAATTTTCATTAAATTTCTCTAAGTGGTGTAAGAGGATTTGCGGATAAGAGATGGGTATCCCAAAGCGTAACAGACAGACGAACAGACATAACGATTACCTCCCACTTTTCAGGCGGGGGATATAATAAACGTGAAATATAAATCACAGGAATGGGAACATTGGGAACTCTCTCGAATATCTTCTCAAACGTATGTGTCGAACTTGGACAACAGACAAGAGAATTTTTAAAAAAGCTAGTTTTAGGTAGAATGTGGAATTCTCACGAGGAGTTTACTTTCTCTTCCTATATGCTTTTTCTAATAATCATTAATTATTTATGTCTAAAAATTTAATTCACATTAAATTCTATTTTCATTATCGTTGTACCAAAGAATCAAACTCGTTTATTATACCCCTCGCGTGAGGTGTAATGTTTTTGTTTGACCCGTCAGTCTTTTTTTTTTTTTTTTTTTTGGTCAGCGCAACTTCTCATAAACCACTGTACAGAGTTTTGTCGAACTTTGCAGATATTTATAGGAGACAATGTGTGTGTAGATTTGCACATCACCAGGAAATTCCGAATTCTTTATTTTTCGGGAATTTCCGCACTTTTACATTTATATTTTGGCCATATCTTGAGTATAGAGGTGAGCAGTTTTTCAGCGCAACTCCTCATAAACCGCTGTACACAATTTCGTCAAACTTTGCAGATATTTAGGACACAATGTGCATAGATGTGCATATTACAAGGAACTTACGATTCCTTTATTTTTTTTCTGGGAATTTCAGCACTTCGACTTTTGGGGGAGCGGGTATGTGAACGTGCTCACTTTTTCTTTCATAGTGCATAGAATTATAAATAACTTTAAATCAAATTATATTAGGTCTAATAAAGCCAATACACAGTATTTATTTGATGATAATTGATCATAAAGAAATCCAATCTGTTTCAGACGTTTTTCTTACATTATTTTTATGAGAGTGTTATGCATGTTTTATCAGCCCCCCCCCCCCCCCCCTTCATATCACGGGAAAATATCTTCAAAAGGTGAATGATTCGTACAAATGTAATAATGCCTGCTTTTTTATGAATTTGATGAAGTTAAACCATGTACTTAATCGTAAATTTTATTCACAATATGTACAGACAAGAGTAATGTTTATTTTTGAAAAAAATACTTCTTCAATCAACCCCACTGAGCTTTCAAACTTTGATATTTTCCCTGACCAAATAAAATGATCGGCATGGGCCACGTGTATCCAAGCATCTTTTACTGTTGAGTTAGCAATGGATTACATGACTTCTGAGATGCATTTTTCAATAAAAGTAAAATAGGATAATTTTTTCGACATGTGCACATCCCTGTAACGATAGCAGTAGTCAGGTAAATGTTTTTATCACTGCGTTTGACGCGTTTTCTCGACCTGCATGGGTGTTTGATGTACATGTATGTATTCCGTGTTAGATTATTTTCTATATTGCAGCAAATGCATTCAAAAATAATTTAATTCTCGGTATAGTTCTATTTTTTGTTGAATTTTTACTTTTCAAACATGTATTTGGTCAGTTTATGGACTTCTAAAAACTTTGTTATCGGAGATGTGTACATGTCGACAGTCAGGCTAGAAAATCACTCAAGTGAAGCAATCGTACAAGGCTATTTATAGCAGGTACAGGTGACCAAAAATTTTCAATTAAATATGGCGGAATCGAAGAAATATGGCGGACAAAGGCGTACAGGAATGTAGTAAGTCGTACAAAGATGAAAAATGATGGCTTTATAAGAGTTCATGTCAGCTTTAATAATTGATTTATCACAAAATTTTTTTTTATTTCCTTCTCCTTCGGGACTTTTTTATTCTCATGTTCATAACTAAACCTAAACATAAAAAAAAATGCTGGCCTTATAATGAAGAAAGGGGCCTATTTCAAAATAGATAATTTCAGGGCCGCTGGGTCAGGGGTACCAGGGGGGTACTTTGACTAAAAATAAATTAATGCTTTGAAATCTGCCCTTTGATAAGCAATGGTGTCTCCTTCAAAATTTGTGATTTTCATGGCTTTTGGATTAAAACACGAGCCAAATACAATTGCTGGAAAGTTATTACATGATACTCAGGTGACCTATAAGGCCCGTGGGCCTCTTGTTTTTAACATGTTTGATAACGGAGAATATCTAGGTCAATCATCGGTTGATAATTTTTTCACTGATGAATTGATTATACTGTATCAACAACTGTAGTAAAATCATGTTAATTGTTCGTTAATTATCATATAGTTTCCTCTAAGAGAAAAAAATAATCATTCTGTGTGTGTAGTATATTAAATGACGGAATTTTCAATCCCTGAGCAGACTCCTGCACGTGTGTAGACAAAGTACACATCGGGAGAGTACCTGTAAAATGTAACAAAACCCGAACTGGCCGGGGATTTCTAAACTGACAATCGTTTAATTTTTATGAATCAGAATTTGTATTCATGTGATCTAATTATGAAAAAAAGTTCTGTCTGCCATCGTAACTTCTCTGTTCGCGGGAGTCCGTTTGACAACTCCATCGCACGTGTGTATAGACCAAGGCTAACTGTCTTGTGGACATAGGTATGTGTACTGTTTGTTAGCATGGTTAGGAGACGGGTGACCGTAATGCTACGGACTCACGAAATTTCCACAAGTTCTATAACTAGACAGTGCAGTTTTATTTTTATAAACGTCATTAAACACTGTTAAACATATTAAATCTAAAAGTCGAATATCTTTGGATATGGGGTAACCCATATCTATTCTTGTTTTCATTTAGTTTGAAAGACCTTGTGAGATTGTAACATTTATGTCCATTTTTCCTAGGGGGTACTACAACATAGTAATGTTTCACAAAAAATAAACACCTAAATATTTAATGTATAGATGCATGATACGTGTACATGTACATTATAGAATAGAAGATTGGAATTGATTTCGCTCTAGAACCAAACTGAACCAAAATTTATTTAATTCAAAATTTTAATACATCAGTACATAAAACGAAACTGACAAAATAAAAGATTGTTTGCATGAAAAAAAAAATAACGCCCTATGCCAGGCTTGAACCAAAAACTTTTCCCATCTCACGCATTGAACAGGTACCCAACTTACTGAGCTATCACGCTTCACATGTACAAATGATTTAAAAAAGGACAAAGAAGCACCACATTCAAACATTTAGATTTTTTGGGAAAAACTTCATTTTTCGTGGTCTCTGGGTCTTCTCTCCATTTTTTAAAAGTGCTTATTCGTTTCTTTGAATTAAAATACACACAAATAATATTTCAAAATCATGGAGAGAGGACCCAGAGATAGAATTTTTTTGGAAAAACGTGTTTAAAAATGTACCACTTTGTACCAAATGTCTGATCTGGCCAATTTTCAAGTTATTTTTTAGCAAATCAAAGCTAAATTTCGGGAAAATATTTTCCTTTCCTTTTGCACAGGAACCCAATAAATTGAAAAAATGTTAAAATTTCATGTGACATGTCGATAAAATTTTCACTTTTCAATTACGCCCAGATTCCTGCCGAATGCCAATCAAAAGCACCCTCGTTCTTTAAAGTAGATTATGAAAATCAGGTTTCCTTATTTTTTGTACGTTTTTTGTTAATTTCGACCCCAGGGCAGGGGTGCCCTTAAAAAAATCTTATCTTAAATTATTCCTCACATCCTAACCTATCAAAATACCACAATTTTATTTAGGGGCAGGCCTGCCCTGAAGGACTTCAAGGCCAAAATTCATACAAAAATCAACGCTTTAACGGACAAAATGGTGTTTCGGTCAACTTTGGAGGTTTATTGTAAAGTTGTAAAAATAAATTTTAGGTATAAAATACAAATTTGAAAAATTTAGACATATATATGATAGAAAACAACAAATAAAGATTGATTTTTAAATGTCACTTTTTCCGGGAAATTGTTCTCTCCTATAGGTCAATTCTTTTGTTAAAGTGAATACATCCTTTGGTATGTTCCCATTACACACAAAGATTGCTCATGACCTTAGGGTATCTTTCTTATGGATAAACTTGGTAAGTTCCTGTTTCACACAAAGATTGCTCATGACCTGAGGGTGTGTCATGACCTTGACTCAAGGTCATCTGTGCAAGTTCAAGGTCACTGAAATTTTTTTTATAATTCATGTTTGGTACATATCTTTATTATGGTAAAACTTGAATCTACTACTTCACACAAAGATTGCTCATGACCTTAAGGTGTGTCATGACCTTGACCCAAGGTCGTTTGGGGAAGTTCAAGGTCATTGGAAGAAAAAAAATTTGATAATTCATGTACGGTCCATATCTTGCTTATGGATAAACTTGGTAAGTCTTATTTCACACAAAGATTCCTCATGACCTAAGGGTGTGTCATGACCTTGATGCAAGGTCATCTATGCAAGTTCGAGGTCATTGAAAGAAAAAGTTCATAATTCATGTTTGTTACATATCTTTCTTATGGAAAAAATTTGGTAAGTGCCTGTTTTACACAAAGATTGCTTATGTCTTGAGGGTGTGTAGTGACCTTGACCCAAGGTCATTTGTGCAAGTTTGAGGACACTGAAAGGAAAAAGTTCATAATCAATATTCGGTCCATATCTGTCTAATGGATAAATGTGGTGAATTCCCATTTTACACAAAGATTGCTTATAACATGAGGTTGTGTCATGACTTTGAACCAAGGTCATTTATGCAAGTCCAAGGTCACTGACAGAAAAAGTTCAGAATTTGTGTCTGGTCTGTATCTTTAGTCTTAATTTTTTTTTTATTAGGCTGCACCTTAGTTTCATTCATAAAATGTATAATGAGCAATTGCATTGCACTAAAAATGTTTTAGCATTTCTCTCTTCTCTTAGATCCATAAAATATTCATGATTTGGCACCTCTGAAAAACCCTGCGGGGGTATTTTGTCCCGTTTGGACAGTTCTAGTTTTCAACAGCCTTCAATTTTACAAGTGTCTTTCCTTAGGATAGAAAGTCTTTTAATAAAAGACATAAATGACATGTTTTATGACTTTGGTATAATAAATTTAATTGGCTATTGTCAACATACCGCGTACCTGGCCATTTTTTCTGTGTTTGTGATCTTAGCTGCACATTCCAATCCCGACCTTTATTAAATTTGCATCATGCTTGATTTTTTCCAAACAGTCATCTGGACTGACATTTTCTTAAAAGTTATCAGTCCAGACAAATTTTTATCGGTCTTGCCGACAGGACCGACAGATTTCGACAAGTCTGAAATTGATTCCTTCAAGCCATTTTGCACATAAATAATTTGAATAGATTAAGTAAAAGGAAGCATAAAACAACAGTGGAATGTGTTTCCTTCTATCAAAATGTATAATAGTAAAAACTAATCGAACCGAGACCAAATTTTACGATATGTATCGAACCGTGAAGGAGGCGTATTGTTTCACCCCTACAATGTGGTTATATCCTTACAAAATAGTTAATTATGTCAAGTGATTATGTGTCCTTATTTTAAAAACAAATGAATTCCATTTTTGAAATTAATTTTTTGATAAAATTATAGACTTAAGCTGGAGTTGTTTTTTTTACTTTCAGAACAAACCCTTGATTCTATAGTTATTGTCAGTGATCCAGTGAAATCCAAGCAAGGAGCCAACTTTCCCATAGAGCCGTACGTGGTGTTAGAATTACAAGATGCAGCGGGACGGAGAATCTTCTCTGGACAAGATTCGAGTTTGGTAAAATTTATTTTCATTGCTCTCTGGTCATCGCAAGACATGGTCCCAAGTCCACATTTAGCTCTCTCCTATCTGTGGCTGTTTGTTCAAAAGTTCCGTGATCTTGAATGATTATATCTCTATGCTGTAATGTCATGTTCAGCCAATGAAATTAATTGTTTCTATTGCAATTAAAAAAATCAACTATTGGCATGAACAGTAAACAAGAAAGGTCTGACTCTAAACTGCGATGGGGTAGTGAAATTTCCTGTCAAGAGTTCATTTTCGGACTATTCTTTATTTGCATTGGTCTATATTTTAATGGAAGAGGATCATACATAGTGATATAAAATTGGGAAAAAAATGCAAATCGATTATCTGTAATAATTGGCTGGGCATAATCGTTTATAATAGAAATTTTTAACTTAAGGATATTTGATCCTCAGCCTCTGCCAGGAAGGATAACTCCAAAAATTAATATTTAATTTAAAAAGCATCAATATGAGGCTTGAAAAGGAAAACTTTTCATGCAACAATTTTCATCTTATTCATCTTTATATGATTCAAGGTTCATAGAAGTCTTAGAAAAGATCTTATAAAAAGTTGACATTTGTACCTCATAAAATGAAAAAAATAAACAGTTTTAGAGTAGTAAGATTTTCTGGAATCGAGCCTTAGATACCAATGCTTATCATCAAGATATGAAATAAGTGATTTGTGATGTCTTGCAATGATAGCAAAAGCCTTTTACATTATGTATTATATAATACATGAAGGAAATAGAAGACAAAGAAAAACATATAAGTATAAAAATCACAACAAGTTCTCCGAATGCCTGGATACCTATTGTTTTTTTTACCTAAAATATATTTGTTGATCAATTTGCAATGAGAAAACGCACAGCTGATATTCCTATTCGCTTTTTCTGTATATTGGAGATTTGACAATTTTTCCAATGAAATATAATTAACTTGAATGTTTAACGTTAAAGAAATACTGTGGGTAAATTTACATTACTTTGTGGATTCAGAGATACTGCAGGAGTACTTTTTTCCGTGTGGTATTAATTAACGCTATGTACACGGTCACAATGTAGACTGTGTAAACTGTAGGGAGCGTAACTATTAAATGTGTAGCAAAACCCGAACCAGGCCGGATATTTCTACATGTTGAAGCTCAGCATATTATTATATATTTATAGAATTTGAATTATATAAGTAAGTTACGTGACGAATACATTAGTATATTTAGTAATTTTCCAAAAAGCAAAAAAGGTTTTCAGTTTCGAATTTCCCGGCCTGGCCCTAATTTTCGTAACCCATTTTAAACACACTTTGTTGCGGATGCAAATGTTAGAATAAATGTTAGAACAAAATATAGTTCCGCAGAGATTGTGTATATAATCATAATTCATATTCATACGATCTTATTAAGTATAATGTTGCTAAATGAATTTTCTGGTATGTAATCAAATATAAAGTTCAATGTTTAAATTGTGAAGAAAAAAAGTTCACCAGATTTCTGTGCAAGTAAAGCGTCATTTTACCACCAAATGCCAAGCTACGGTGATGAACTAGGTCTATATTTTCTTGTTGAAAATTCAAGTAAATTGAAAAGTTGAATTCTAATTAATCCAGAATGGTTATACAACAGCGGACCTGCCATCTTAACTTCTCGGCAAAACAAACTTGTTTCTTCGAGCTCGCTAGATGTGTTTGATAATCTCATCGCACATGTGTAGACCAAAGCTAACTGGTTTTGTAGGCACAGGTATGTGCAGTGTTTGCTAGGAGACTGGGTGACTAATGCTACTGACTCATGAACTGTACACCAGCTTCATAACAAGACAGTGCAGTTTTTAGGTCACCTGAGTAAACTCAGGTGACCTATTGCTATCTGTTTTCGTCCGTCGTCGTGCGTCGTCCGTCGTGCGTTAACATTTGAACATTTTCAGCTTCTTCTCTGCAACCACTGAACCAATTTCAACCAAATTTGGCACAAAGCATCTATGGGTGAAGGGGAACAAAAATTGTGAATTTCATGATCCCTGCCCCCCTGGGGCCTGAGGGGTGGGGCCAAAACCACTAAAATTAATGCAATCTTTAAAAATCTTCTTCTTTACTCCTGGACATCAAGCAGTCAAACTGTTTGCATGATTGTAATCAGCAATAAGTCCTCTACCAAAATTGTGAAATTCATGGCCCTGGGGTCAGGGGTTCTAGTGCTAGGGCGGGGCTAAATAAGTAGGTAGTGAAAATACATAATTTCTTTGAAAATCTTCTTCTCTGCTCCTAGGTATTAAATAAACCAACTAAGTACATAGTTATGATGAGCAAGAGTGCCTCTACCAAAATTGGGAATTTTATGGCCCCAGGGTCAGGGGTTCTTGTTTTAGGGTGGGGCTCTAATGATGATATAGTGAAATGCATGAATTCTTTGAACATCTTATCCTTTGCTCCTGGTTAGTATACTAATGATCTAATTACATATTTAAGGTGGCCAGGATTTATTTTATTTTCAGTTTTACAAACCCTCCGCTCAAGGTTTTGAATTTTCAGAAAAAAATTAAACATTTTTTTTCTTTCCGATGTCAAATTTGAGTCGGGATCGAGATTTCAAATTTACGAACTCGCACTTCCGGTTTTAAGATGAAATGGCGGGTAAATAAAGCTAGATCTGAGAAGATAGCTTGGTTTAGTGTAAAATTCATCGATAAGAGTGCCATTCAAAACGTTTCACCCGTTCAAAGGACAAATAAAATGCTGACGACTTTGTTGCACAATGACATGCTGGTGAGATAATTATGTATTCGTTTCAAAAGTATCTGTAAATTATCCCCCCCCCCCCAGGTTTTAAACTGCCCATGGTAGCTATTGCATATTGCCAGCGACATTGTTTAGGTCTCTGTTATAGCTTACAGTCTAAGCATCATTCTTGCTTATGCATCAGATGTAAATGAATAAAACTTTGGGAGAAGTTAAGTCCATTTGAGGAAGAAATAAACAATAACTTGTAGAAATAAAAAAAATTCAACTATTAAAAGGCAAGAATATACAAATATATACAGGCATGTAGTATCATTTGTATCAGCCAGAAAAATTATTTCACACTTAATTGAAAAAATGTTCACCCTACTCCCCAATACTCCCTGTCTGTTTTATGATAGGAATTTTAATCTTAGGCATCAAGTAAATTTTAGAACAATGTCTACACTATTGAAAGACTTTTTATATTACTGGCCCAAACTGGCAGATGATGAAATAAGCAATTAAATGTTCTACTTTCCTATTTGTAAGCATTATGTGTCCAGTGGTAAGGAGCCTATTAGAATAGCATAAAAAAAGAATGTACAAATGTTAATAATTGATTTATCAATATTTTTTCTTTTATTTCCTTCTCCTTCGAGACTTTTTTATTCTCATGTTCATAACTAAAGCCGAAGGCTCAAGTGAGCTTTTCTGATCACATTTTGTCCGTCGTCCGTCTGTCTGTCCGTCTGTAAACTTTTCACATTTTCGACTTCTTCTCAAGAACCACTGGGCCAATTTTGACCAAACTTGGTACAAAGCATCCTTGGGTGAAGGGGAATTTAAATTGTTAAAAAGAAGGGCCAAGTCCCCTCACAAGGGGAGATAATCAAGAAAAGACAAAAATAGGGTGGGGTCATTAAAAAATCTTCTTCTCAAGAACCACTGGGCCAGAAAAGCTGAAACTTATGTGGAAGCATCCTGGGGTAGTGTAGATTCTAAATTGTTCAAATCATGACCCCAGGGGGTAGGGCGGGGCCACAATGGGGAATCCAAGTTTTACATAGAAATATATAGGAAAAATCTTTGAAAATCTTCTTCTCAAGAACCACTGGGCCAGAAAAGCTGAAACTTATGTGGAAGCATCCTTGGGTAGTGTAAATTCTAAATTGTTCAAATCATGACCCCAAGGGGTAGGGCGGGGCCACAATGGGGAATCCAAGTTTTACATAGAAATATATAGGAAAAATCTTTGAAAATCTTCTTCTCAAGAACCACTGGGCCCTTGGAGCTGAAACTTATGTGGAAGCATCCTGGGGTAGTGTAGATTCTAAATTGTTCAATTCATGACCCCTGGGGGTAGGGCGGGGCCACAATGGGGAATCCAAGTTTTACATAGAAATCTTTGAAAAATCTTCTTCTCAAGAACCACTGGGCCCTTAGAGCTGAAACTTATGTGGAAGCATCCTGGGGTAGTGTAGATTCTAAATTGTTCAATTCATGACCCCTGGGGGTAGGGCGGGGCCACAATGAGGAATCCAAGTTTTACATAGAAATATATAGGAAAAATCTTTGAAAATCTTCTTCTCAAGAACCACAGGGCCCTTGGTGCTGAAACTTATGTGGAAGCATCCTGGGGTAGTGCAGATTCTAAATTGTTAAAATCATGACCCCAGGGGGTAGGGTGGGGCCACAATGAGAAATCCAAGTTTTACATAGAAATATATAAGAAAAATCTTTGAAAATCTTCTTCTCAAGAACCACTGGGCCAGAAAAGCTGAAACTTATGTGGAAGCATCCTGGGGTAGTGTAGATTCTAAATTGTTCAAATCATGACCCCCGGGGTA
Source organism: Saccostrea cuccullata (assembly GCF_032062105.1). Classification (NCBI taxonomy): domain Eukaryota; kingdom Metazoa; phylum Mollusca; class Bivalvia; order Ostreida; family Ostreidae; genus Saccostrea; species Saccostrea cuccullata. The sequence continues at coordinate 42,997 of NW_026921470.1, read as the reverse complement.
GGGCGGGGCCACAATGGGAAATCCAAGTTTCACATAGAAATATATAGAAAAAATCTTTGAAAATCTTCTTCTCAAGAACCACTGGGCCAAAAAGCTAAAACTTATGTGCACATGGAAGCATCCTGGGGTAGTGTAGATTTCAAAATGTCTAAATTATGATCAGTGGGGTAGGGTGAGGTCGCAGTATGTATTTAAAGGGGGAAATCTGGTAAAGAACAGAATGGTCAAAGCTTCTCAGGTGAGCGATGGGGCCCATGGGCTTCTTGTTTATAGAAGTCATTAAACACTCTTAAATCTAAAAGTTGAATATCTTTGGATATGGGGTAACCCATATCTATACTTGTTATGAGTATTTTTTATTTGAGTACTTAACTTCTTATTTTATGAACCTGAGGATAAGACTACCTTAAATGAAATAAATATAGATAAGTTAAACTTATTCAGATTTCAGTTAGACTTTTATTAAAAAATCATTTAATTAATACATAATTCAAAAATGCTCAAAATTCTTTTAATGAAGTAGAAAATAAAATTTCTTTACTTACAAAAAATCAATGTATTGAATCAGAATGGGAACTTATTTTCAAAAATCATTACTTTTAAACTCTTTGCACTTGGTTTTGGTAGTAAAATTAAAGTATGATAATCTTTTTTTATGTCATTGATGTTGGTGACGTTATTTTTAAATTGATTAGTAGCATCAAAGAGCTCCTAACGGCCAACAGTAGATTGTTGGCGACAATTGTTCTATCACTTATCATACACCCCTACTCAGATATATATGTCTATTACAGTAAACAGATGACAATTGTGTCTCTCTATGTTGCAGACAATAAATGTGGCTGCCAGTGATAATTCTGCCTGTTTGTCAACTGATTCAGCAACATTGGTGGCAAAAGATGGCAGAGCAATATTTGTCGGGTCTTTCTGTGCTCCAATATCAAATGTGTCACTGTCTTTTTCAACAACAAGTGCAATATCAGCAAACTTAGTGACAAGTGGTTCAACAGCAACATTTGAAGTCACAGGTAAAAGAATAAAATTGTGTAACATCAACAACAATCAATTTTAGGTGGTTTGAAAATTTGTCATGCTTCCAGTTGATTGCAAAGGGGACTTTAGCCAAAGTTCTTACATGTTTTGGATTAAAGATCTCCCACCCTAAATTAGGGTTGCTAAGGAGAAATTCATGATTTTTAAGCTCTACTGGCCAGAAACCAGAAGAGGTTACCAATTACAGCCCTTAGTCATCCCCAACCAATAACATACGTTAGTCACCCCCAACCAATTACAGTGGACCCTCATTTATCCGGACGCTTTGGTTCTTAGTCATTTGTCCGGATATGTGAAGCGTCCGGATATCTGAATTACCTGTTAAACAAAACAAAATAACATAAAAAAATTCTGTTCCCATGAAAAATCGTCCGGATACTGAAGCATCCAGATATCTGAAGGTCCACTGTACATCCCTTAGTCACCCTCAACCAGTTACAGCCCTTAGTCACCCCCTACCGATTACATCCCTTAGTCACCCCCAACCAATTACATCCCTTAGTCACTCCCAACCAATTACATCCCTTAGTCACCCTCAACCAGTTACAGTCCTTAGTCACCTCAATCAGTTACTGCCCTTAGTCACCCTCAACCAGTTACAGCCCTTAGTCACCTCAACCAGTTACAGCCCTTAGTCACCTCAACCAGTTACATCCCTTAGTCACCCCAACCAATTACATCCCTTAGTCACCCTCAACCAGTTACTGCCCTTAATCACCTCAACCAGTTACTGCCCTTAGTCACCCCAACCAATTACATCCCTAAGTCACCCCCAACCAATTACATCCCTTAGTCACCCCCAACCAATTACATCCCTTAAGTCACCCTCAACCAGTTACTGCCCTTAGTCACCTCAACCAGTTACAGCCCTTAGTCACCCCCAACCAGTTACAGCCCTTAATCACCCTCAACCAGTTACTGCCCTTAGTCACCTCAACCAGTTACAGCCCTTAGTCACCCCCAACCAGTTACAGCCCTTAGTCACCTCAACCAGTTACTGCCCTTAGTCACCCTCAATCAGTTACAGCCCTTAGTCACCTCAACCAGTTACAGCCCTTAGTCACCCCCCAACCAGTTACAGCCCTTAGTCACCCCCAACCAGTTACAGCCCTTAGTCACCTCAACCAGTTACAGCCCTTAGTCACCCCCAACCAGTTACTGCCCTTAGTCACCCCCAACCAGTTACAGCCCTTAGTCACCTCAACCAGTTACTGCCCTTAGTCACCCCAACCAATTACAGTCCTTAGTCACCCCAACCAGTTACATCCCTTAGTCACCCCCAACCAGTTACAGCCCTTAGTCACCTCAACCAGTTACTGCCCTTAGTCATCCCAACCAATTACATCCGTTAGTCACCCCCAACCAATTACAGTCCTTAGTCACCCCAACCAATTACATCCCTTAGTCACCCTCAACCAGTTACTGCCCTTAGTCACCTCAACCAGTTACAGCCCTTAGTCACCTCAACCAGTTACAGCCCTTAGTCACCTCAAACAGTTACTGCCCTTAGTCACCCCCAACCAATTACTGCCCTTAGTCACCTCCAACCAATTACATCCCTTAGTCACCCCAACCAATTACATCCCTTAGTCACCCACAACCAATTACATCCCTTAGTCACCTCCAACCAATTACAGTCCTTAGTCACCCCCAACCAATTACATCCCTTAGTCACCTCCAACCAATTACAGTCCTTAGTCACCCTCAACTAGTTACATCCCCCCTTAGTCACCCCCAACCAATTACATCCCTTCGTCACCCTGAACCAGTTACAGCCTTTAGTCACCCCAACCAATTACATCCCTCAGTCACCCCCAACCAATTATATCCCTTAGTCACCCCCAACCAATTACAGCCCTTAGTCACCCCCAACCAGTTACCGCCCTTAGTCACCCTGAATTATTTACAGCCTTTAGTCACCCCAATCAATTACATCCCTTAGTCACCCCAACCAGTTACATCCCCCCTTAGTCACCCAACCAGTTACAGCCCTTAGGCACAATCCTCTATTAATAGGGAAGAGATGGTTAAATCTGAGAGGGATTAATAAGTGTAATGACTTTCTCTTTCAGATGATGTATACTTAGGCAATTACATAGATTACTATTCTTCTGGATCCACCTCTGATACTGGACCAAACATAGATTCTTTTGTCTGGCATGCACTGGAAGATATCAAAGCCAACATATACCCTCATCTCTTACCAGGTAACTGTTATTTTCTTTATTCATTAGTAAGGGCAATTCCATTAAAAATTATCTGAGTGGGTGAAAGGGGATGACATTTTTTAAATGTTTAAAAATGTTCAATTTTTTCTGTTGACTTTGGTGATGGATGTTTGTGTGTTTTTATTGTGTAATCTTTAACAATAAATTGGCACAGTTCAAAAATGGTTATTGGTCGTGCATTTACTTTTAGCCAATTTTACAGGGCTGCCTTGTTAAACATGACATGCCCAGTTCTTCGAAAATATTCCAATCTTGGATTTGAAGTTATTTTTCCTCTCTCTTAATTAATTTAATTAACAAGTGCAATATGTATTCAATGTTCAGTTAGGCCTACACTATCTTTGATGAATTCATTTTATTAGCTCTCCTGAGCTGAAGGCTCAAATGAGCTTTTCTGATCACATTTTGTCTGACGTCTGTCTGTCCGTCTGTGTGGAAACTTTTCACATTTTCAACTTCTTCTCAAAAACCACTGGGCCAATTTCAACCAAACTTGCCATAAAGTATCGCCATAAAGTATCCTTGGATGAAGGGAATTCAAGTTTGATAAAGTGAAGGGCCACACCCCATTCCAAGGTGAGATAATTAAAAATTAGTGAAAAATTAATGGCATCTTTTAAAATCTTCTTCTCAAGAACCACTGGGACAGGAAAGATAAAACTTATATGGAAACATCCTCAGGTAGTGCAGATGCAAAGCTGTTCAAATCATTACCTCAGGGATAGGGCAGGGCCACAACTAATGATCAAAGTTTTACATTAAAGCAATATGTGGGAAAAAAAATCTTTAAAAATCTTCTTCTCAAGAACCATTGGGCCAGGAAAGATGAAACTTATATGGAAACATCCTCAGGTAGTTCAGACTCAAGATTTACATAGAAATATGTAGGAAAAATCTTTGAAAATCTTCCTCTCAAGAATCTCTGGGCCAGTAAAGATGAAACTTTTGTGAAAATATTCTCAGGAAGTGTAGATTCAAGTTTCTTAAAATCATGACCCTTGGGGTAAAGCGGGGCCACAATGGACAATTAAAGTTTTACATAAAAATGAATATATTAAATTTTTTAAAAATTCTTCTTTTTAAGACCACAAAGCCATGATTGGTTATATCTTTATGGAAGCATCCTTAGGTAGTGTTGATTCAAGTTTGTTCAATTCATGAAAGGGGGAGTAGGGGGAGGGGGGGGGGGGGCAATTGGAGATCAAAGTTATACCTAGAAATATCAAGGAAATTTTTTTTCCCCAAGAACAGAAAAGCCATGTTTATTCATATTGATATGGAGGCATCCTCAGGTAGCACCAAGTCATACGGGATCAAATGAGGGCCCCAGGGGTAGGGCTTGGCCTTAATGTGGGGTGTCAAATGAATAAAAGGAAAAATATCATCTGCTCAGAAACAGCAAAGCCATTTGTTATATTAATAAGGAAGCATCATCAGGTATTTTAAAATTCAAGTGCCCCCTTTCATATAAACTTCTCAATACTGAAGCGATTTTTACTTTTTTTTCCCTAGCCAATGTGTTCAGGTGAGTGATGTGGCCCATGGGCTTCTTGTTTAATGAAAGTTATTTTCCAAGATTTGTTGATATGTCTGTCTGTCCGTCTGTCTGTAAACAATTTTTCAAAATGCTACTCCTCCTACAGTTTTAGTCTGATTTCAATATAACTTGGCACACAAGTAGACTACACTAAGATACACAATTCGGTATATCGGTTTTCGATTTTTGTAAACGGTGTTGCTGTGTTTATTAAAAATAGAAATTTCTGTAAAATTGTTTCAAAATGCTACTCCTCCTACAGTTTTGGTCTGATTTCAATATAACTTTTCTGGTCTTTCATTTTATTTTAAAAGTATTGCGATACGTACCGTATCATGAACTGGATTCCGTAATATGTATCGTATCATGGGGTAGGTGTATCGTTGCACCCCTTCACAAAAGGTTCTACACCAATAAGAGTAATGTGTGAGAGATCACAAAACAATGTCATGTGAATGATACAAAGTATGGACTTTAATCATCAAACGAGAAATACAGTTATTATATATATAACAACCGAAGGTGGAATTAATAATAGTGCTGTGCGATATTACCGGTTAACCGGTGTATCCCGATTTCGTTCTTCACAATACGTATCGCAGTATTTTTTAGCTCACCTGAGCCGAAGGCTCAAGTGAGCTTTTCTGATCAAAATTTGTCCGTCGTCTGTCGTTGTCGTTGTCGTAAACTTTTCACATTTTCATCTTCTTCTCAAGAACCACTGGGCCAATTTCAACCAAACTTGGCACAAAGTATCCGTTGGTGAAGGGGATTCAAGATTGTTCAAATGAAGGGCCACGCCCTCTTCCAAGGGGAGATAATTATGAATTAGTGAAAAATTAATAGCATTTTTAAAAAATCTTCTTCTCAAGAACCACTGGGCCAGGAAAGATGAAACTCATGTGGAATTATCCTCAGGTAGTGTAGATTCAAGTTTGTTCGAATCATGACCCCCGGGGCTAGGGTGGGGCCAAAATGGCCGACCAAAGTTTTACATAGGAATATATAGGAAAAATCTTTAAAAATCTTCTTCTTAAGAACCACTGGGCCAGAAAAGATGAAACTCATGTGGAATCATCCTCAGGTAGTGTAGATTCAAGTTTGTTCAAATCATGACCCCCGGGGCTAGGGTGGGGCCAAAATGGCCGACCAAAGTTTTACATAGGAATATATAGGAAAAATCTTTAAAAATCTTCTTCTTAAGAACCACTGGGCCAGGAAAGATGAAACTCATGTGGAATCATCCTCAGGTAATGTAGATTCAAGTTTGTTCAAATCATGACCCCCGGGGCTAGGGTGGGGCCAAAGTTGCCGACCAAAGTTTTACATAGGAATATATAGGAAAAATCTTTAAAAATCTTCTTCTTAAGAACCACTGGGCCAGGAAAGATGAAACTCATGTGAAATCATCCTCAGGTAGTGTAGATTCAAGTTTGTTCAAATCATGACCCCCTGGGCTAGGGTGGGGCCAAAATGGCCAACCAAAGTTTTACATAGGAATATATAGGAAAAATCTTTAAAAATCTTCTTCTTAAGAACCACTGGGCCAGGAAAGATGAAACTCATGTGGAATCATCCTCAGATAGTGTAGATTCAAGTTTGTTCAAATCATGACCCCCGGGGCTAGGGTGGGGCCAAAATGGCCAACCAAAGTTTTACATAGCAATATATAGGAAAAATCTTTAAAAATCTTCTTCTATAGAACCACTGGGCCAGGAAAGATGAAACTCATGTGGAATCATCCTCAGGTAGTGTAGATTCAAGTTTGTTCAAATCATGACCCCCGGGGCTAGGGTGGGGCCTAAATGGCCGACCAAAGTTTTACATAGGAATATATAGGAAAAATCTTTAAAAATCTTCTTCTTAAGAACCACTGGGCCAGGAAAGATGAAACTCATGTGGAATCATCCTCAGGTAGTGTAGATTCAAGTTTGTTCAAATCATGACCCCCGGGGCTAGGGTGGGGCCAAAATGGCCAACCAAAGTTTTACATAGGAATATATAGGAAAAATCTTTAAAAGTCTTCTTCTTAAGAACCACTGGGCCAGGAAAGATGAAACTCATGTGGAATCATCCTCAGGTAGTGTAGATTCAAGTTTATTCAAATCATGACCCCCGGGGCTAGGGTGGGGCCAAAGTTGCCGACCAAAGTTTTACATAGGAATATATAGGAAAAATCTTTAAAAATCTTCTTCTTAAGAACCACTGGGCCAGGAAAGATGAAACATCATCCTCAGGTAGTGTAGATTCAAGTTTGTTCAAATCATGACCCCCTGGGCTAGGGTGGGGCCAAAATGGCCAACCAAAGTTTTACATAGGAATATACAGCTTACTCCACTTATATTGAACTCGCTTATTTTGAAATTCCGCTTATTTTGAAATAGAAATAAATCCCCAGTTTTTGACTCTCATATTCTTTGCATTAAAATATATATATTGACATATATATTGACTATATTGAAATATTGTTTATATTGAAGTCACTGATCGGTCCCCACAGGTGATAATGAGTTGTTTTCATAACGGTTATATTGAAGTACTCCCTGGCGGCTGTCGTTACGGTTGGTGACAGTAATTATGCCTGATTGACCAGTTGATATACACAGTTGTGAATAATTAAGTTAACATTTTATGTCTTTTTATACTGCATGCTCTTACAAAATAAAATTCTTCACTGTTAAATTCTTTGCGTCCATGTAACGTTATGTAATACGGACACATCGAGAGTCAGACTAAATAGCTAAACCTAATAGTAACCCTCACAGATCTAGGAAAAAACACTTAACTTTGAGATGAAATAGTACTGTTAATGGCAATTGATATATGCCAAAATTCGAAATAACTAGGGATTAACCCGAGTACATTTACGACGAAATACAAGCAGCGGTCAGCAGTACTACAACCGTTTAAGTCCGGTGAATTTTCTCCAAAGCGTAAATAAATGCGATCGGGGAATATTAATGAGGTTGAAGTTTGTCTTTTCAATGAAACAGAAATAAAAAAAAATATTTAAACTTTCAAGGAATCATATTTTATGTAATCTGTTTACTGTTTAGATGAATGATAACAAAATTAATTTGTTCGGGTTTGTTCTCCATTATTTTAGATCAGGATTGAACTTGTAAAAATGGCGGCTTCACGATTTCGCTTATATTGAATTACGGATATATTGAAATAATTTGCATGGTCCCCTGAATTTCAATATATCCGGAGTAGGCTGTATAGGAAAAATCTTTAAAAATCTTCTTCTTAAGAACCACTGGGCCAGGAAAGATGAAACTCAAGTGGAATCATCCTCAGGTAGTGTAGATTCAAGTTTGTTCAAATCATGACCCCCGGGGCTAGGGTGGGGCCAAAATGGCCAACCAAAGTTTTACATAGCAATATATAGGAAAAATCTTTAAAAATCTTCTTCTTAAGAACCACTGGGCCAGGAAAGATGAAACTCATGTGGAATCATCCTCAGGTAGTGTAGATTCAAGTTTGTTCAAATCATGACCCCCGGGGCTAGGATGGGGCCAAAATGGCTGACCAAAGTTTTACATAGGAATATATAGGAAAAATCTTTTAAAAATCTTCTAAAGAATCATTGAGAAAGGAAATATGAAACTTAAATGAAATTATCCTCAGGTAGTGTAGATTCAAGTTTGTTCAAATCATGACCCCCAAGGGCAGGGTGGGGCCAAAATGGCCAACCAAAGTTTTACATAGCAATATATAGGAAAAATCTTTAAAAATCTTCTTCTTAAGAACCACTGGGCCAGGAAAGATGAAACTCATGTGGAATCATCCTCAGGTAGTGTAGATTCAAGTTTGTTCAAATCATGACCCCCGGGGCTAGGATGGGGCCAAAATGGCTGACCAAAGTTTTACATAGGAATATATAGGAAAAATCTTTTAAAAATCTTCTTTTTAAGAATCATTGAGAAAGGAAATATGAAACTTAAATGAAATTATCCTCAGGTAGTGTAGATTCAAGTTTGTTCAAATCATGACCCCTGGGGCTAGGATGGGGCCAAAATGGCTGACCAAAGTTTTACATAGGAATATATAGGAAAAACTTTAAAAATCTTCTTCTCAAGAACCTTTGGGCCAAGAAAGACAGAACTTATGTGGAATCATCTTCAGTTAATGAAGATTCAAGCTTGTTCAAATCATGACCTCTGGGGCTAGTTTTGGGCACAAAATGGCTGACCATAATTGAACATAAGGATATATAGGGAAACCTTGTAAAATCTTCTTTTCAAGTACTTCAAAGCCATGATTAGTGATATTTTTCTATTTACATTGTATATGGAATCATCCTCAGGTAGTGTAGATTGTACATTGTTCAAATCATGACACCCAGGTGGGTTAAAATTCAAGCCCCCCCCCCCCCCCTTCCCCCCAGTAAACTTTCAGTTTTGATCTGATATGTGGTTTTTCCCTAGTCGATGTGCTCAGGTGAGCGATGTGGCCCTTGGGCCTCTTGTTTGTGAATAGCGGTTTGGGTTCGATATGCTATAAATTGTTACAGAAAGAGTTATTTGCCCTTTTCAAGGTTAAATATGGCGGCAAGCAACGTGAAGTTTGATCAGAAATCAGAGACATGTCTGTCAGAAACAAAAAGACGACAATTGTAACATGAAAGCCCTTCATGTTAAAGCAGAATCTGAATATTACAAAGTTGTGCCACAAAAAACTTAGCTTGCCACCTGCGTAGACACAACGCGATCAGGCAGTTGCAATATCAACTCGAGAATACATGTAATTTGAGTTTATGTTTTCATTTAACATTGATGAAAAGCAAAATTTATTAAAAATTTTATATTGTGATATATTGCAATACAAAATATAATATTGCAATACATCGCGGTACGATTTTTCAGCCGTGATACCCAGCACTAATTAATAATTCCGCATGGTGCCAATGTCTGGCGCAATGTAAATGTGTCTTACAGAAATTATAAAACCTTAACAATAATCAAAGTACTGAAAGTACTGAAAAGCGGTTAGCATGCTTTCATGGAATTTGACTGTACAGTGTAGACTAACAAAAAATGCATTCAGTGATGATATTAAAGTAAGCATGCATATTTTTGTCCGATGTCATCAGCGAAGAAGCAGACACACTGACTTTTGTAGTACTTAACTAAATGGAAAAACCAATAACATCCCAGACTGATGTCACAAATGTATGTTTCAAAATATCAACCTGAGATTTTCAGTTTGAAAGACAGGAAGTTCAATTTCAAAAATTTCTTCCTAATTGTCTCCATTGGTGGCGTCCAAATGTGCTCAGAACGAAAAAAAAAATATGTTGATGTTGCAAATTTAATTGTCTTTCATGCTCTGTTGACTCTGAAATTAGGTAACTGTGAAGCCTACTCAAAAAGAAAATAAAACAAGTATACTTTTCAAAAAAGCTTACCGTCTTTAGCAACAATTTTAAATAGTAAACAGATCTATACTTCTTTTGAATTTCTTGATTTTGTATTTCTAAATAAGCTTTTTACGGGCATTAGCCCTACCACGGTTGTCGCTCGGTCATCTCCGTAAACGTTGACTGGCCGAGAGCTTTCGGCAAACCTCGGCTGATTCCCATTCACTCTTCAAACAAGAAAGGGGAAAAGAATAATAACAATTTGTAAAGCCTGCAAGCAATTACTATCAAATTTTATTTATAATGAAATTAAAGAGACCTTTTTATTTATCGCTATAAAACACTTTTATCACTATAAAACAGTAAAAACCCTATGTTATTAAGAATTAATTACTGCTGATTTTGTTGTTCGTTTTGTCATTTTTTTAAGATTGGAATTGTACGAAAAATATATCATCAGAAAGTTATCTTCCTTGCCTTGAACAGCGTTTCAACCAATGAAATAATTGAAAATTTTCTCATCATGCAATTTCTACCAATCACAAAAGAGAGGAAGTGCATAGTCCGACGCCTGTAAAAAAAACTTCAACTATACAATACCGTCTTCCAAGGAAGACGGTAATGATAATTCAAATTCTTAAGATTAATTTATTTGGAGTTCTGTACATAGATCTTTAGCTGGGTAGTCTGAGAAAAACGGATGGACGAGCAGAGAATTTGTAAACTAATTTAATTTCAGAGGGCTTTAGTTTCGTATGCTCACTGCGGGTCAGCAGGTGTGACCTGTTATTGGGGATGCTTACTTCTCCTAGGCACCGGGACTTTCAAGGATCCGTTTTTCATTTGAGACCGATCACTATTCATTCTGTATTTTGATACAGATACTGAGTACATCTGTTTATCAATATCATGAACTATTTCTCTCACAGGAAGAAAGACAAGTAAACAAGATAATAAAGTTTTAAGAAATGTACACTATTGACTTTAAATACAATAAATGTTCAAATTAGTAAATGGTACATGAAATAATTCAAAAAAGAGTCTTGTAAGCACGATATATATAAACGAACATATACTGAGTATTTGGCAAATATTTAAATAATGTGACGTTTATAATCGTTTGTAATGATTAGACTGAGTACAGAATTGATCCCTGGAAACAAAGCTTTCATCATCTTTTAAATAATTTCAAGTGAGAAAAAAAGGAGAAGAAAACAAACGTTTCATTATGGAAGTAATCTATAACTGTACAGCTTACAGATGCAGGGTTCTCCATGAGCTGTTTTACTGTGTTGCTCCCGACACAGCAAAATTTTCTACGACAAAGTAACGATTAAAATTTTATGCATGCGACACATTTTTAAGGAACTCGTAAGAATATCATCCTGTCCTGAAGTTTCCCTATTTTTTCCTTTGCAATTCGGTAATTTGATAAAAAAAAAAACTGACAAAAAAGTACAACTTTACTTTCAAAAGTGGTAATTAGTTTGATTGTATCGATCAGAATTTCCCCTGCTTTTCATAGCACGTGTTTTTACTTTTATCAATATGTATGACGAAAATATTTGTATATCGAAATAGTGATTTATTTTAAAAAGTGTGCGCATATGTTCCTATATAAGTTTAATGAAAAGTAATTCAGTTGCGAATTTGATCTCGAAAATAGAGCAAAAATATAGTGCTTCACGTAAACTCTGCAACACAGTTAAATTTCAAATGATGGAGAACCCTGAAGATGTATTCAGTTTTTTTATATATAAAGCTTTCTTCATGTACTAGTATTATTTAAGCTAATTAAAGGGATGGCTAAATATTTTGGCAAGGAAAATGAAACTCGATCGAGAGATTCTCCGATGTTTTGCAGTCTGTAATAACCTTCAACCCCTTAAGCCAGTAATTAACCCGTCCTTTCTGTGCCAGTATTATAATTCGATCAAATATTTATTGTTCATGAGGGGTGCCTTATAATTAATCACAGGCACCTGAATTTTTATCAGCAAGTCTCTAAATTAGCCAAATATCGAAACATTCTACCCCTCTATGTACAGTTTAGATACACAAGGTGTGCAACGCCATTTTGACCCTCTGTTCAATTCAGGCTTCAATTTAACACATAAATAGGATATGCCGACTGGTTTTCGTGTAGCATTGGGTTCAAATATGATATTTCTCGCTATATATTTCTTCCTTAAGTTTAAATCCAACGCGTTGATCAGCTAAACTTCATGCTGACTTCAAATTTCGTCACAGGGCCCGATCGCCATCAGCTGACGTCACGGAAATTTAATCTCGACACCAAATGCTCCTATACATAAAATTTTAAAATACAACAATAAATTTATTTCATTGACAAACAAAATCAGATAAAAATTAAAAACCGAAAGATTATGTTGTTTTGATAGTCTTGATTTTATTTAACATATGTTATATGTGTTAGAAACAAATCATTGGTAGAGGCTTTGTTGAAGTTTCTGTTGTCGATAGGTAGCGCCTTATGGAGGTTTCCGGTTGCCGACACATGCCATATAGCGGCTAGCGAAGCTAACCGCTTAAAAATGATTTGGGCAATCTATAGTCCTCTTCAAACCAAAAAAAAAAAAAAAACAGAAAAATTAAAGTACAGAGAAACTTGTTGGGTTGGGCAATATGAGGTTGGTCAGACAACAACAAACAAATCATTTTTAGGTCACCTGAGTTTTCACCTGAGTAAACTCAGGTGACCTATTGCTATCTGTTTTTGTCCGTCGTCGTGCGTCGTGCGTTAACATTTGAACATTTTCAGCTTCTTCTCTGCAACCACTGAACCAATTTCAACCAAATTTGTCACAAAGCATCTATGGGTGAAGGGGAACAAAAATTGTGAATTTCATGATCCCTGCCCCCCTGGGGCCTGAGGGGGGGGGGGGGGCCAAAACCACTAAAATTAGTGCCATCTTAGAAAATATTCTTCTTTACTCCTGGACATCAAGCAGTCAAACTGTTTGCATGATTGTAATCAGCAATGAGTCCTCTACCAAAATTGTGAAATTCATGGCCCTGGGGTCAGGGGTTCTAGTTCTAGGGCGGGGCTAAATAAGTAGGTAGTGAAAATGCATTATTTCTTTGAAAATCTTCTTCTCTGCTCCTGGGTATTAAATAAACCAACTAAGTACATAGTTAACCCTTTGTGTGCGGGAACCCAATATATTGGGTCTGACGTCACAAACGCTACCGTGCGGGAACCCAATATATTGGGTCTGAGTGTGGAATTAGCGCTTCGTAACATAAAACGTTGTATAAAACGTATAAATGAGTTGTGAATTACTAAGAATCTATCAATATGCATTATAAAACCATAATACATTGAAAAATAGGTAATTAAGATGTGAAAATATGCGAATTATTTTTGAAATTGTGATTTAAAGTGAAGGTGTTGGCGTTTGTTACGAAGAAAGTCAGTCCGCTATTTTTGGAAACAGGGAAAAAACGCGCATGTAATAAATATCTACTAACTAGCTCTAACATAATGAAAAATAAAGAAATAAATCCCCAGAATAGTCAAATATTAATAATTCTAATAAATTTGAGCTAGTAGACATAAAATTACATAGAAATTGTCGATATTTTAGCAGAAAAACTTTGGTTAACTTGACTTGACCTTAACCTTGCGAAGTTCTTCCTGTTAAAACGAAAGTAGGGTGCACATGCTACAGAACTTCAGTCTGAAGCATATCGAGAACTTATATGGTCTGCAAAGTTTTATATTTTGGACATACGGCAGTTATTATTTGTTTATTTGGTGTTTTGTAAGTAGACATACAATACATCGTCTAAATGAAAACAATAATGCGCGAGATTGAACCTGGCAAGTCACAGACGTTTTTCTGTGCACGTTGTTTACATACGTAAATCAAGCTTTGCTTTGAAATAAAGGTTAACAAAAAATAATTTGAAGCGTTTTGTTAATTAAAAGCATTTGTTTTTTTTTAAACAATAAATAAACAAATAAATAAGTAAACATTTTTTTTTTTAAATCTAAAGACCCATTTCAAAAATGTTGAAAGATAAAAAAGGTTCCATCTAATAAAAGTAATAAATGTGGAGGACCTTGAACATTGTAGAAAATTTTCCAATGAGTTATTGCATTAACAAGTGAGTGAAAAAGAGATATATACGAGAATATATATCCATCAGCATATTTTTGTGATCAAGCAAAATTAATTCATGATACACGTATTCGAAATATACACAATATGAATTTTATAATTGACAACCATTGAGTCAATTAAGTGGCCCTTATTACACCTAAAAATTCTGGTTTAAAGCTGCTTGATGTTCCATCTATTTGGGAAAACTTTCAAATATTTTTTTTATAACAGTATATTATATTATGTTTATTCACCAATCAAGGGCCCACAGGGGGCATGAACAATTATTACAAAATGATAACATTGATTACAATTCTATATTAAGGATAATGTAACATGACTTGTGATTAAGTTTGACATTGAGAAGTGCATCACCACACTGGATCAAAAGCATAGAAACCATAGAATGATAAAAGAAAACACAATTAAATAAAAATGATAGATATAAGGTAAATTAAAAAAAAAAAAAAAAAAAAAATCTTGTAGTAATGGCAGTACTCTAATATAAAACTAGTGCATCTTGAGTATATGATAAATTGTAAAATTTTTAGCACAATTAAAAATTAAAAATAAACTTGATTTTTTTCTATAAAGTGTCTTCAAATGTAAGCTAGTTATCAGAAAAGATGCATTGATGCATTTGATCATGTGCATATACATGAAAATGGTAAAAAGTGATGAAAAAATTTTGAAATGCTGATTTTCCCTGAAATGACTGTCATTTGTGTAAACTGTGGTATTTGTTTTATTTCAGTAAGTAATAAAATACCATTTTATTTCCTTGATGAGGGTTATATAGATAGTTTTCAGTAGACCCATTTTAACAAGAGTTATTTCCCATTGGCTGCCATCTTGTGGGTCAACCAGGTAATTTTCCCTCTTTGTGCTACCAAATATAAGAGGGCGTAGCAGAAATATTTTGGGGAAAATCGTTATGGAATAAACATTATGAAATAAAGGAGGCTCTAACAATTGTATAATTGTCAGAAAAACAATGCTTCCAAGCCCACAATAGCCAGTATAAAAAGTTAAAGTTGGTTGAATTATGAAGGAATATGAGCATGTTGACCAACAATATGGCGGCCGAAGGGAAATAACTCTTGTTAATTTGGGTCTACTGAAAACTATCTATAGACTCTCAATAATTTCAAAACGAAAATATGTTCCAGGATCTTTGGTATCTTAGAGTTAGATTTCTTCAAGGCATTTACATACTCTAGTTTGCATGGGACCTAATTAGTAAGTGAAAATAATTGGTACTACATGTATCAGAATTTTTTTTAAACCAAGTTTAAGAACATGTATCAGGGAGAAATTTTCTTTTTCTTTAAAATGGACTTTTGCCAGAATAAAGCATGTGGATTAAATTGCACATTTCCTCCACTTTTTATTTTTATTTTATTAAAAACCAAAAACAGTGAGACTGCCCCAACCTATACATGCACACACAAAATTATAAAATTCACTGGTTAAATAAAAGGTATCTCTACAGTTTAAAATTAAGATGAATTGTCATTTGTGTAGGCATAAGAAGGAGATCAGAGTCTTTAGAATGAGTAATTTGTAAATTGTATGGACTTGCATGTACATCTGTTCAATAAATAACAATAAAGACTGGGTAATACAGCAAAACTTGTTTAGTACGAACACGAATATTGCGAATTTACAGATATAGCGAAGTCAATTTGGATAGCCAGCTAAATAAATTTAATTGATTTTTTATACAGTTATAAGGAATTACAGATATAGTGAAGTAATTTCATAGGTCCCAGTGACTTCGTTATAACTGAGTTTTACTGTAGGAATTGTACTTCTCAACCTCAAAAGTACACACTGTACAAGTTTTCACCTATTAATATGTAATATGTCCTCTAGTTTACAAATTTATAAGGCCCAAGAAGCTTCTACATTCCATCCCTTCTAGATATGTAACAGTAAATGAATACAGAAAAAGGCTAAGATTTGCTGTGAGAATTTTTTTTAATGATGGTCAAAATTTTTTTTCTTCAAAAATGCAAATTCCTGTACAATTACTTATCAACAAAGATTACATTTTGGTCTCCAAAGATATGTTTATTTTTAAATATGAAAATATGAATAGTTACTAAGAATACAAAGAAATCCCATAGTGGAAATAAAATATAAATTTCATTACTGTATACAGGGTTATTTTCGCCCCGTGTTATTTTCATCCTTTTGAACTTGTGAACAATTTTGCCCTGTTTTAAATTCACCCAGTCATAGTTCTGTTTAGGAAATTATGAGGTGTAATTTGAATTCACCCAATCAAGGAGAGGGTGAAAGGGTCAAAAATAAAACGGGGGCGAAAATTTCCCTGTATACAGTATTAGGAATAATATTTTTTGTTGAAGTAAAAATTCAGGCACATTTAAAACTTGTGTAATAGGAAAGGAGAAAATGTATGGTATAAACTATGGTTGGACCAGGAATTGAACACAGGAACCCTGCTTCACTAGTCAGGTGCTCTACCGAATGAGCAACCCAGGTTGATACCCATAGCACAACCATTACATATCCCTCCTTAAAGTTATCTTTATCCTTTATACACAACCCAAATTCTTATTAGCCGCTGACAGGACTTTCACTTGCAAATCCAGAGTGGTCAATAGCATCAAATATGTAACAAGGAAGGAGAAAATGCACGGTTGGACCATGAATCTAAGAAGGGGCCTCACCGGTCAGATGCTCTACTGACTGAGCTTACTTGGCCTATATCCATGACCCATACCATTAGACTTGCATAAACTTAAAAGTATTTCATAATATATTGATTGATATTATGGTACATATCTGTCAACCATCATTAACTAAAATCAATTGAAAAAAATCAAAACTTTTATTCACCAGTGACCACATTGAACGAAGTCTTTAAAGGTGCTTAAATTTCTAAAATTTAAAGTACTAGTTTTCCTGCTGGCAATTATTGTTGCCAGCCAGGAATAAAACTTCTAAAATAAATGCCACATTTCTCACAGAGTGAGAAGTACTGTGGGAGGAAAGTTGATGAATATGTAAACTTTACAAATAACATGGAGAAATGCATTTTCTTCAATAAAAGCAAAATAAAAAAAAAAAGATAAAATTTGAGAATTACTAGAGTATATTTAGGGCTGTTAGATACCAGTCATTAGAAAATAAGACCTCTATAACTTAGTGTAAATGTTATTTTATTATTTTTTTTATTTATTTAACATATTGACTGCTTTAATTTGAAAATGAATACTAGTTAACAGCAATTAGTTCATTGTTGTGCCAATTTGCTCCAAGATTTCCCAACCTCAAAAACTGCATATTCTTTGAGGATCATACTTTCTTATATGATTGCCCATATTTCTTAAAATAATCACTGGTTTTATATTTACAGGCTACTTTAATCTTCAATTTATACTCTTTTTAGTTAAAATCTGAAAAAAAATCCATTAACTTGAATCAAAATTCACTTAAACCTATATGAATATATCCCTTACTCAGATAAGTATACAATGACTTTTCACAACATAACGGTATATATATATATATATATAACATTGACTTTATCATTGAGTTATTGTTTAAATTAATTTTTTTTTTGCATAATATTAAACTAAAATTGAATTTTTAAAGTGATTGATTTATTTTTTTTCATCAAAGTGCAATATTTTCTCTGAAAAATATAGTTAAAATGCTAAAAAGTCATTTGAAAATAATTTTTTTTGAAAATTTGGTTTCCATGGCAACATAAAATTTTAGATTTTTAAAAAAAAAATAGTAAATATTAAAAAACACAACATTTGCTATATATTTGCCAAATTTCAAGTAAATTGGTTATCAACAATTTTAGATATTTGCATTTTAGTACACCATTGTGATAATTTTGTTGATATTACAAAACAACTCAGTCCTGAGGTTACAGCGCACGTAAAACAAGTCAGCACACAAAGGGTTAAGATGAGCAAGAGTGCCTCTACCAAAATTGTGAATTTTATGGCCCCAGGGTCAGGGGTTCTGGTGTTAGCTAGGGCGGGGCTCTATTGATTATATAGTGAAAATACATGAATTCTTTGAAAATCTTCTCCTCTGCTCCTGGGTATTAAATAAACTAACTAAGTACATAGTTATGATGAGCAAGAATGCCTCTACCAAAATTGCGAATTTTATGGCCCCAGGGTCAGGGGTTCTTGTTTTAGGGTGGGGCTCTAATGATTATATTATAGTGGAATGCATGAATTCTTTGAACATCCTGGTTGATATGCTAATGATCTAATTACATATTTAAGGCCAGGATTTATTTTATTTTCAGTTTTACAAACCCTCCGCTCAAGGTTTTGAATGTTCAGAAAACAAGAGGCCCACGGGCCTTATAGGTCACCTGAGTATCATATAACAACTTTCAAACAATGGACTTTGGTTAGTGTTTTAAACCAGAGGCCATGAAATTCACAATTTTGAAAGAGGCACTGTTGCTTATCATAATTATACACTACGCATGCTTACTCTAGTTACTTAATAGTTAATACCCAGAGGTAGATCAGAGTAACAAAGAAAAAAATGCATTTCCACTTTGTAACCGGTTGTCCAAGACCCCGCAGGAAGCACAAATATCAAAATTGTGGAATTTTTATTTCATCATAAATGAATTGTTAATACCAAAGTGCAGATTTGAAAGCATTAATTTATTTTCAAACTATGTAACCCCCGCCCCGATACCCCTGACCCAGGGGGCATGAAATTAACCATTTTGCTAGATGCAGCTTTCGCCATCATAAATATATATACCCCGGTACTTAGATCATTGGCATAATACCCAGGAGCAAAGAAAAATATTTTCAAAGAATTCATGCATTTTCACTATATAATCAATAGAACCCCACCCCAACTCCAGAACACCTGACCCAGGGGCCATGAAATTGACAATTTTGGAAGAGGCATCCTTCCTAATCATAACTATGTTCATAGTTCATTGGTTAAATACCCAGGAGCAGTGAAGAAGATTTTCAAAGAATCAATGTATTTTTACTATATAATCAATAGAGCCCCACCAGAACCCACGATCCAAAGGCCATAAAATTCACAATTTTAGATGAGGCACTCTTGGTCATCAGAACTATGTACTTAATTATTTTGTTTAACACCCAGGAGCAGAGGAGAAGATTTTCACAATATAATCAATAGAGCCCCACCCTAACACCAGAACCCCTGAACCAGGGGCCATGAAATTCACAATTTTGAAAGAGGTACTCTTGGTCATCATAACTATGTACTTAATTATTTTGTTTAATACCCAGGAGCAGAGGAGAAGATTTTCAAAGAATTAAAGCATTTTCACTATATAATCAACAGAACCCCGCCCTAACACTAGAACCCCTGACCCTGGGGCCATAAAATTCACAATTTTAGTAGAGGCACTCTTGGTCATCATAACTATGTACTTAGTTTATTTAATATCCAGGAGCAGAGAAGAAGATATTCAAAGAATTAATGTATTTTCACTATATAATCAATAGAGCCCCGCCCTAACACCAGAACCTCTGACCCTGGGGCCATAAAATTCACAATTTTGGAAGACGCACTCTTGCTCATCATACCTATTTACTTAGTTGGTTTATTTAACACCCAAAAGCAAAGAAGATTTTTTAAGAATAAATGCATTTTCACTATATTATCAATAGAGCCCCAACCTAACACCAGAACCCCTGACCCTGGGGCCATGAAATTCACAATTTTCGAAGAGGCACTCTTGGTTATCATAACTATGTCCTTGGTTAGTTTGTTTTATACCCAGGAGCAGAGGAGAAGATTTTCAAAGAAATAATGAACTTTAACTATACAATCTATATAGCCCCCCCCCCCCCCCCCCAAACCAGAACCCCTGACCCTGGGGCCATGAATTTCACAATTTTGGTAGAGGACTCACTGATGATTACAATCATGTCAACAGTTTGACTGCTTGATGTCCAGGTGTAAAGAAGAAGATTTTTAAAGATTGCACTAATTTTCGTGGTTTTGGCCCCACCCCTCAGGCCCCAGGGGGGCAGGGACCATGAAATTCACAATTTATGTTCCCCTTCACCCATAGATGCTGTATACCAAATTTGGTTGAAATTGCTTCAGTGGTTCCAGAGAAGAAGCTAAAAATGTTGAAATGTTTACGAACGACGTACGACGGACGACGTACGACGAACGACGACGGACGAAAACAGATAGCAATAGGTCACCTGAGTTTACTCAGGTGACCTAAAAATACAACAATTTTTTTCTTTCCGATGTCAAATTTGAGTCGGGATCGAGATTTCACATTTACGAACTCGCACTTCCGGTTTTAAGATGAAACGGCGGGTAAATAAAGCGAGATCTGAAAGATAGCTTGGTTTAGTGTAAAATTCATCGATACGAGTGCCATTCAAAAAGTTTCACCTGTTCAAAGGACAAATAAAATGCTGACGACTTTGTTGCACAATGACATGCTGGTGAGATAATTATGTATTCGTTTCAAAAGTATCTGTCTGTAAATTATTTTCCTCCCCCAGGTTTTAAACTGGCCGTGGTAGCTGTTGCATATTGCCAGCGGGCAGCAACATTGTTTAGGTCTCTGTTATAGCTTACAGTCTAAGCATCATTCTTCAGAAAAGGGTTGCTTATGCATCAGATGTAATGAATAAAACTATGGGAGAAGTTCAGTCCATTTGAAGAAGAAATTGTTAAGGCAAGAATATACAAATATATACAGGCATGTAGTATCATTTGTATCAGCCAGAAAAATTATTTTACACTTGATTGAAAAAATGTTCACCTTACACCTGCAATACCCCCTGTCTGTTTTATGATAGGATTAAATTTTAGAACAATGTCTACACATTCACCTAACACATATTAAAAAAAATGAAGATATATTGAAAGACTTTTAAAGAATTGATTTTTTAAGATATATTTTGACCAACATTACAAAATTTATATAACTGGCCCAAACTGGCAGATGATGAAATAAGCAATTAAATGTTTTACTTTCCTATTTGTAAGCATTATGTGTCCAGTGGTAAGGAGCCTATTATAATAGCATAAAAAAAAAAGAATGTACAAATGTTAATAATTGATTTATCAAAAAAAAATTTTGATTTCCTTCTCCTTTGGGACTTTTTTATTCTCATGTTCATAACTTAACCTAAACAAAAAAAAAATGCTGGCCTTATAATGAAGAAAGGGGCCTCTTTCAAAATAGATACTTTCAGGGACGCTGGGTCAGGGGTACCAGGGGGATACTTTGACTAAAAATAAATTAATGCTTTGAAATCTGCCCTTTGATAAGCAATGGTGCCTTCTTCAAAATTTGTGAATTTCATGGCTTTTGGATTAAAACACGAACCAAATACAATCGCTGGAAAGTTGTTACATGATACTCTGGTGACCTATAAGGCCCGTGGGCCTCTTGTTTTAATTGTTGTCCTCAGATAATTTTTACTGGCATTACCCAAAGTATTTTTCTTATTCTTAGTATGAGCCAAAAAAAAAAAAATCTAGAAATTAAAGTTATAATCCAACTTTTGACTTCTTTAATCTAAGTATGCACAGCGTTTATGAATTGTGTTTGATTATTTATACAGGAAGGAATCTTCACATTAATTCATACAATACAAATAATGATCCAGTCACTACAGCCAAACAACTGGATGGAATGCTAGCAGAGGGAGAGGTGTGTATACTAGTTACTAATATTCCTATCTAGTATTATCAGGCCAACATACATGTATTATTGTTACAATATTTTAAGCTACATCATGTACATGGGATGT
Source organism: Saccostrea cuccullata (assembly GCF_032062105.1). Taxonomy (NCBI): domain Eukaryota; kingdom Metazoa; phylum Mollusca; class Bivalvia; order Ostreida; family Ostreidae; genus Saccostrea; species Saccostrea cuccullata. The sequence continues at coordinate 20,903 of NW_026921470.1, read as the reverse complement.
AATAAAGTGTGTAAAGGATCCCATAGGTAGAGTACGATATGATTTGTGTGTTTTGTAAATAAAAACTTTTTTCTTACTCATCTTTTATTTTGAAAACAACTTGCAATTCATGCAGATCTTTTGAATCAAATGTGACAAAGTTAATTAATTTCCCTCATCCTCCAATAGTTGGATGTGATTAATTTACTGCTAGATGTAGTAGTAAATTGATACACTGATAACATTTAATAAGAGGAATATACCTAATGATAAATGCTCCAATAATTAAATTGTTACCAAAATTTCACCATCCCCCTCTCCCTTTTCAATGATTTCAAGTTTCAGATGGAATAGGAAAAAGGTCTGTGAGATTTGCAGCATTTAGAAAAAATTATATGGACAAAATATGTCTGAAAATTCTTGAAATATTCTGTAGTCAACTCCACACAAGAGAGTGCGAGGTATAATTGGCCTGGGAACTAATGCCCTAACAGAGGGTCTGGCCCCAGTGTTAGCAGCCAACAAAATCCCCCAGATTGCCACCAGAGAAGATGAATATGGCTTCAGAGATAAGGTTAGTACTACTTTAATGTACTATTTTATATTTTACAGGGTTTTTTTTTTTTAAAAAAACTTAAAACTTTGTCCCCTCATTCAGTTGACTGTAGAAGTTCTGATTGTAAAATTTGTCCCTCATTCAGTTAACTGTAGAAGTTGTGATTGTAAACTTTGTCCCTCATTTAGTTAATTGTAGAAGCTGTGATGTAAACTTTGTCCCCTCATTCAGTTATCTGTAGAAGTTTTGATTGTAAACTTTGTCCCTCATTAAGTTAATTGTAGAAGTTTTGATTGTAAACTTTGTCCCTCATTCAGTTGACTGTAGAAGTTTTGATTGTAAACTTTGTCCCACATTAAGTTAATTGTAGAAGCTGTGATGTAAACTTTGTCCCCTCATTCAGTTATCTGTAGAAGTTTTGATTGTAAACTTTGTCCCTCATTCAGTTGACTGTAAGTTGTGATTGTAAACTTTGTCCCTCATTCAGTTGACTGTAGAAGTTGTGATTGTAAACTAATTACTTTGTCCCTCATTCAGTTAATTGTAGAGGCTGTGATTGTAAACTTTGTCAGTATTACAGTTTACTTTAGAGGCTATGATTGTAAACTTTGTCCCCTTATTCAGTTAACTATAGAAGCTGTGATTGTAAACTTTGTCAGTATTATAGTTAACTGTGGAGACTATGATTGTAAACTTTGTCAGTTTTACCCAGTTAACTATAGAGGCTATGTAAACTTTCAGGCTATCTATCCGTACTATAACAGACTCTCCTGGAATATAGGCTCCTTGTCCCACAGTATCATGATGGCAGCTGCTTACAGAAACTGGAAGAAGATGGTAAGGAATTTTAGAAACAATCAATTCTCTCAAACTTGAACTTTTCAGCCTGTTAGATTATTATCAAGTTCACAAAATAAGGATCTAAGTCTTGACAGGATTTGGCAGCTTTTTGGTAGAGTGTAACAAAAATTTGATCTTAATGATTCCAAGTGTTTATATATTGTTATAATGATAAATTTATTATACATCCCCTTACAACAAGTAAAATATATTTTTATTGAAAAAAATTTGAGGTCAATTATATAATATCAACCCATTAAACATAGGCATTTGTCAAGGAACTTTTTGATGCACAAGAAAAATAATGCCATGTTTCTGTGTACCAGGCATCAATTTCAGTGAGGATTGATATGAATTAAAAAAAACCACAATGTGTTGATCTTAAAAGTTGTATCATGATGTCATGTGATTGTACAAAATCTACAGTAAAATTGAGTGATACGAAGTTGGATATATATATATATATATATTTAATAAAACAATGTACAGTACTAGAACTGTATGAAACAATGCATGTCTACAGTATGTTGTACAAGCAGAAATTTTTAGGAAGAATTCAGTTTTGGCTAATTTTAATAATGCTAAGAATTCATTCTGCATTTGGAGGTTTAAGAAGTTGCTCAAAAAATTGCTGATTTTTAAGGACAAATCGCTAAATCTGTGTCTGGCTAAAAGTTCCATTTATGCCATAATAAGATTTATTTGGAATAAGGAATATTTGTTTGGTCTGGAACTTCGGCTTGCCTAATAATTTGTATTTTTTGATTTGAGCTATGAAATCTGATTAATTACGTTTTTGGTCATATTTCAGATAATCATTCGACAGTCCAACTTAAAAATCAACAACGTCTTCATTCAGAAAGCAAAAGACTTCAATCTGGAAATTACTGCAGAGGTAAGATTAAATCTTGTCCATTAATTTTGCAGGTCTTTACAAGTTATTCTGAATTTGAGAAAGCAAGGTGATGAGGGGACATAATTGAATGCAAAGATACTTGTAAGAAATAGGAGTTACTTACTGTCTGGAAATAAGGAAAATAAAAAGACTTGAAAAATCTGGAAAACTTTCTCCTTAAGAACAGCAAATTCATGAATAGTGTCATAGTGAAAAAAATGTATCTTGAGGTAGTGTTGGCTCAGATTAATTGTTCAAATCATGATGGGGAAAGGTGGGGGGGGGGGGGGGTAGGGGCACAATAGAGAAAAAAAAAAAATAAATTTTTTTTTGGTAAAGAACAGCATGATGTTTTTTAGTCACAAAATTTATTAAAAAAACCACAGTTTGTTTATATTGAAGAATATTCAAGTCATGGCCCCTTGGTGGAAGATAAGGTCCCTGTTCTAAATAAACTGACGGACTTTAAGGACTACTTGAGTGAGCATTGTGACAAATGGGCATCTTCCATTGTATGAATCTAAAATTAACATAGTGGTAGCCAATATAATACCAGATAAAACAAACTGAATGTTGTTACATTTCAGATTGCTATACCATTCATTCCTCCACCATTGTGCAGACCAGGCCTCTTACAGACGTACATGGATAAGATTAAATCCTATGGAGTCCGGATAATATGGATGTTTATGATTCCCCCCTTTATGGCCTTTACTCTGTGTGAAGCTAGAAGGTATATGTACAGCATTTTTGTTAGCTCACCTGAGCCAAAGGCTCAAGTGAGCTTTTCTGATCACATTTTGTCTGTCGTCCGTCTGTCTTTGCAAACGTGTCCGGTCCATATCTTTCTTACAGAGGGACATTAGAATCTACTACTCCACACAAAGATTGCCCGTGACCTAAGGGTGTGTCATAACCTTGACCCAAGGTCATTTTGGGAAGTTCAAGGTCACTGGAAGAAAAATTTGATAATTCGTGTCCGGTCCATATCTTTCTTATGGATAAATTTGGTAGGTTCTCATTTCACACAAAGATTGCCCATAGCCCAAGGGTGTGTCATGACCTTGACCCAAGGTCATTGGTAGGTTCTCATTTCACACAAAGATTGCCCATAGCCCAAGGGTGTGTCATGACCTTGACCCAAGGTCATTTGGGGAAGTTCAAGGTCACTGGAAGAAAAATTTCATAATTCGTGTCCGGTCCATATCTTTCTTATGGATAAATTTGGTAGGTTCTCATTTCACACAAAGATTGCCCATGACGTTAAGATGTGTTATGACTGTGACCCAAGGTCATTTGGGGAAGTTCAAGGTCACTGGAATAAAAATTTCATAATTCGTGTCCGGTCCATATCTTTCTTATGGAAAAACTTACTTCTGAAAAACCCAGTGGGGGGTATTTTGTCCTGTTTGGACAGTTCTAGTTTTTTTGATAACTACTATGTGCATATGAACAAGCATGAGATGGTCTTTAAAGAAGAGATTCGCCTGGATGATTTAATCACATTTATTTGGACGATTTTATTGGGGATGGAGGCATCTTAATTTAAAAAGCGCCACTGTATATTTTGATCGCACTTTCTTTAAATGCATTTAGCTCAGTCTCAGAGGAATTAAGATAATTATTTTTATTGAAGCTTATGCACTATCACATTATTTGGTGAGAATTCATTAATCGTGTCCCTTTTTGATGTTGACAGCAATAACATGACTTCCTATGATGGATACCAGTGGGGTGCTATAGGACAGTATGGCTGGTATTTCCCTTACGCCAACCAATATTACGCAGGATGTCGGGATCCAAATGTAAGTATTTAGCAAGATAAGAGTCAGCTGTTGTTTGTAAAATGAACTGTAGACTGGGATTTATTGAGGTATAGGTAAATCTATTAAGAGTCACATCAAAGGGAAATCTACAAAAACTTAAAGGAAAGGAAGTCTTTTAAAAAGGATTCTTGTCTGGTTTCTAACAAAAAAGTATCAGAGTTTATCGTGCATCTTTTATATTGAGATGAGTACTGATTTTTATGCCTCTGCTCAGAAGGAGAGGGGGTATACTGTTTAACCCTGCATCTGTCCATAAAAATTTTTGTCACTGTTTTTAGATGCTTGAAATTTTAACGCATTCTTTACTTTGGCATTTCATATTGTGGGTTTCTTTTTTTACAAATCCATTGTCAATTTCCTCTGTATGTGTCTTTCAGTACAAAATTTCCATCAGTTTTCTCAGGAAGTACTATATTTCTTTATATGAACTTGTTTTTATGCTCATGAGAGTGTATATTCACATCAAAGCTGGGTTATTACTGATGCATATTGGCTCACAGACTTCTTCTTGTTTTTGAGAATTGGATAGGAACATTATAGGAACATTATTGACTATTGAATTGTATCTTGAACACCATTTTGATTCATAATAAAAAAATAATGGGATATTTCTTATGCCTCTATTTAATTACAACTTATGAAATGTTTTATTATTAGGGCCCCGCAAGGATTTGCGGGTGCCCTATAGTAATCACTCTGTCTGTCTGTCTGTCTGTCCGTCTGTCATTCTTCCGTCCACAAATTTTCTGTTTTTTCCTAATAACTTTTTTTATGGTAGCCCAATTAAGTTCAAATTTGGTATGGTAATTCAGTAGGCAAAAAGACATATTTTGATGCTAAGTTTGTCTCTCTATGTCCTCTGGTTTGGAGCTGGGGTGTTGGGGTAGATTCCTTAACTATGCATAAGAATGAATGGGCAACTTTTTTTATGGTTGCCCAATCAAGTAGAAATTTGGTATGGTAGTTCAGTAGGCAGAAATACATATTTTGATGCTAAGTTTGGTTCTCTATGTCCCCTGGTTTGGAGCTGGGGTGGTGGGGTAGATTCCTTAACTTTATATAAGAATGCATTGGCAAAGAGAGATAACTGCTGAAGATGTTCCCATTGTAAAGTGAATGCTGCTATGAGTCCCTTGGGATTAATTAGCTTTCCTCCTGAAGAAAATCCAGAGCATTATCTTTATCTGTCACATTGAGATGAATTACCACCTCTGTCTGCAAATGAAGTTTGTTTTGAAGTTAAGTCAATTTGGAATGCTATGAACACTCTGAAATGTGGATTTAAATATAAATTTTTATAATTTATTTTTGTTTAAAAGTTATGATTTCATTGAATTCTAAAAACAAGAAATAGATTAAAGAAGAGATTTTGATTTAATTTTTTTCACTTTATGTTAATTCAAGAATATTAGTAATTTTTAAGGTAGTTGTATAAAAACCCCATTCTATCATTAATACTGAAAAAGTTCTTATTGTAACTTAATATAGAAAAAAATGATGAGAGACGTACAATTAATCCTTTGGGATTAATTATCTAGCCTGCTGCAGAAAATTTAGTAGGCTTTTCTTAATCTTAATGAAAACCTTTGTCTGCAACTGCTGTTTGTTTGAAGTTAAGGTCAAGCCTTCATGAGGCCTAGAAAAAAAATATGTTTGTTTCCGCTTTCGGGCTGAAGAAATATAGGGTAGGTAGGTAGGCAATTTTTTTTTTTTGAAATTTTTTTTTGCTTCTTTAATCAAAACGTGTATAGAAGTAGCATTAATTACAAAAAAAATCATGTTTTTAAGCATTACTGTGACTTAAACTTATAATAGAAAGTTGACCCAAACTTCTTTCTGTCTTGAAAAGCTTGCAAAGTTGAAAACTATAATACCCTGGGTGAAATCTTGCACATCATGGGACAAAAGCATTAAAAAAATATTTAGGGTCGGCACTATAAATTAGGGTCAGTCGGGAAAGCAGAAACAAACATATTTTTTTTCTAGGCCTTATATTTGCATTGATTGAAGGCTGGCATTTTATATAACACAAGCTTCATAATTGTTTAAATATACATTCAATGTTAAGTTGTTCTTTACTGCCTAATGTAAATACAAGGATATTATTTTCAGGTTTTTGAATATTCAGGAATTATCTTGAAATTTTAAGAATACAGTTGCTGTTGCTTATTTTTTGTATATTTTTTAATCATTCTGTAAGCTGCACCCTTTTAATTCTACCCCATGGCGGGGCCCTTGCTGACTGGTCAGTTTTCTAGTTTTTATTGGTGTTCTGAATAGCTTTATTTCTTTTTCAGTTCTTTAATTTTTAATTCTAATACAATTGTTTTGTAAAACATGTTTTGATTGGCTGATGCGCTTTGTTTGAAGCAGTAAAGCGAACATTAAAGAGAGAGAAATCTTTTCATTGTGACGTCATAATAGAGCGACGCAAAAACACAATGCTCCGTGACGTATTTTATATAATAAAAATCAACAAAATAAGATGTAAACAACAAAAAATGCATAGATTGCATTAGAATGGGAATAACTAATCTCCTAATTTGATATTTGTGACTGTTAATGCTGATTTAACGTTCCCAAACATCGGTTTTACCGGGGACGCATAAGCGGAGCCGGTAAACTCAGTTTGGGAAGTTAAATCAGCATTAACGGTCGCAAATACCAAATTAGAAGATAGTTATTTCTTAATTCTATTTTGTTGCCTGGAGGAATTGTGCCTTCCATAAAAAAAAAAAGGAATTGGATTTAATCATAACAATACATGTATATTTCAAAGCATGTGTACGAATCATCCACTGGACTCTGTTTAATCATCAGTTTGCAAAAACAAAAAGAACAGAAATATTTTGTATGAAAATGTCAGAAAATATTAAGATTTTGCATTATTTAAAGTGGTAACTTAACCATGTTAACAATATTTAACATTTATATATATGATAATTTGTATTTTAATAAAGATTGTCTCATCATTAGGGCCCCGCAAGGATTTGCGGGTGCCCTATAGTAATCACTCTGTCTGTCCGTCTGTCATCTTCCGTCCACAAATTTTCTGTTTTTTCCTAATAACTTCTTTTGTGGCTGCCCAATTAAGATCAAATTTGGTATGGTAGTTCAATAGGCAAAAAGACATACTTTGATGCTAAGTTTGTTTCTCTATGTCCCCTGGTTTGGTGCTAGGGTGGTGGGGTAGATTCCTTAACTTTATATAAGAATGCATTGGCAAAGAGAGATAACTGCTGAAGATGTTCCCATTGTGAACTGAATGCTGCTATGAGTCCCTTGGGATTAATTAGCTTTCCTCCTGAAGAAAATCCAGAGCATTATCTTTGTCTGTCACATTGAGATGAATTACCACCTCTGTCTGCAAATGAAGTTTGATTTGAAGTTAAGTCAGTATTTGGAATGTTATGAACACTCTGAAATGTGGATTTAAATATAAATGTGTATACTTTATTTTTGTTAAAATAGTTATGATTTCATAGAATTCTAAAAACAAGAAATAGATTAAAAAAATATATTTTTTATTTCGATAAAAAAATATTTTTATATTTTACTTTTTAGCTCACCTGAGCCAAAGGCTCAAGTGAGCTTTTCTGATCAAAATTTGTCCGTTGTCTGTCGTTGTCGTTGGCGTCGTTGTCGTCGTCGTTGTTGGCGTTGTCGTTGTTGTAAACTTTTCACATTTTCATCTTCTTCTCAAGAACCACTGGGCCAATTTCAACCAAACTTGCTACAAAGTATCCTGGGGTAAAGGGGATTTAAGTTTGTTCAAATGAAGGGCCACGCCCTTTTCCAAGGGGAGATAATTATGAATTAAAAAAAATTAATGGCATTTTTAAAAAATCTTCTTCTCAAGAACCACTGGGCCAGGAAAGATGAAAGTGGTGGAATAACATAGGTAGTGTAGATTCAAGTTTGTTTTCAAATCATAACCCCCAGGGGGTAGGGTGGGGCCAAAATAGCAAATGATTTAATAGGAATATATAGGAAAAATCGTTAAAAATCTTCTTTCTCAAGAACCAATGGACAGAAGTGAAACTCATGTGGAATCATCGTTAGGTAGAGTAGATTCATGTTTGGAATACATAGACCCTGGGGTAGGGTGGGGGCCAAAATGGCTGATCAAAGTTTAACATAGGAATATATAGGAAAAATCTTTAAAAATCTTCTTTTCAAGAACCACTGGACCAGGAAAGATGAAACTCATATGGAATCATCCTCAGGTAGTGTAGATCCAAGTTTGTCAAATCATGACCCCCATCGGTAGGGTGGGGCCAAAATGGCCGAATAAAGTTTTACATATGAATATACAGGAAAAATCTTTAAAAATCTTCTCAAGAACCACAGGACCAGGAAAAATGAAACTCAAGTGGAATCATTCTCAGGTACTGAGATTCAAGTTTGTTCAAATCATGACCCCGGGTGGTAGAATGGGGCCAAAATGGCTGATCAAAGTTTTACAAAGGAATATACAGGAAAATTCTTTAAAATCTTCTTCTCAAGAACCACTGGACTAGGAAAGATGAAACTCATGCGGAATCATCCTCAGGTAGTGTGGATTCAATTTTGTTCAAATCATGACCCCAGGGGTAGGGTGGGGATAAAATGGCCAATCAAAGTTTTAGATAGGAATATATAGGAAAAACCTTCTTCTCAAGAACCATTGAGACAGGAAAGTTGAAACTAATGTGGAATCATCCTCAGATAGTGTAGATTCAAGCTTGTTCAAATCATGACCCCCGGGGGTAGGGTGGGGCCAAAATGGCCGATAAAAGTTTAACTGTTTTACATAGGAATATCTAGGGAAACCTTTTAAAATCTTGTTTTCAAGTACTTTAAAGCCATGCTTAGTGATATTTATAGGGAATCATCCTCAGGTAGTGTAGATTCAAGTTTATTCAAATCATGACCCCCTGGGGGTTAAAATTAAAGCCCCCCCCCCCCCCCCCAGCAAACTTTCAGTTCTGATCTGATGTGTGATTTTTCCTAGCCAATTGCTCAGGTGAGGGATGTGGCCCCTGGGCCCTTTTTCCCTTTATGTAAATTCGAATTTATTAATTTTTCAGGTAGTTTAAAAAAACCCCCTTCTATCATTAATACTAAAAAAGTTCTTATTGTAACAAAGAAAATGATGAGAGAGGTACAACTAAGCCCAGCTCTTTAAAGCAACAAATATCTTCCGTTGGAGCTACGGATAAAACGTAACCTTGAGTCTTAACCACATTTAAATTATCAAGTAAGCAACCAAAAGGCTTGTAAAGGAAAAATTTACAATTTTTCACCATAAAAACACTGTAAAGGAATGTATGTGACCTTGAACTTTCTAAATGACCTTGCGTAAGAAATGTTTCACCATGAAAAACGTGTAAATGAATTATGTGAACTTAATTTTCTAAATGCCCTTGCGTCAACAATGAAACTACCAACATCTTTTTTGGAAGTGGGGCAACTAAAAATTTTTTTTTTACTTACCTGAAAAATTTGACAAGAAAAAAAAAAAGAAAGAAAAAGAAAAATTATAAAAAAGTCCCGAATTAAAATCCTATTTGGGGGGGGGGGGGGTAGTGGCTTTTTTTAAAACCCAACTTTTTTCAATTCAAACTTTTTGGGGTAAATTTTCTTTATAACACTCCCCTTCTAAATGGGGGGGGGGGGGGAACCTTCCTTTCAGTAAACTTTTTTATGTAAAGGTAATGTAAAAAATTTGGGGGGCGGGCCCCCCCCTGATACTGTGAAACTTTTATAAAAATCTAATACCGTATAATCCCTTTTAACCCCCCCGGGCGCTTAAAAATTTCGAAAAGGAGGCGTTTTTTTTGGTATTTTTTCATATTAATTTTTAATTATTTTTACTTCAAAAATTTTAAAAACAGCTAAAATAATGTCGAACTTTATTTTAAGTGAGGATAATCCACCCAGTTTATGAAATTTGATTCATTTTCCACTGAGAAATTGGATAAAACAAGTTACATTTTCACTTTTTCAAATTTTGGCAGACTTTTGATACGATTCTAGATGATTTTAATCACTGTAGGGGGGGGCCTTGTTTTTAAAATTAAAAAAAAGACCTAGGGGCCCTTATGGGGGCAGGGGTGGTTAATAGGGATCATGGGTATGTGTATTACCGACTAAAAGTACACACATGTTTTTTATATATTTTTTTATCCATGAACCCACCCAAAACATCTTATCTTTAGTGACCTTGAACTAGTAAGGTATGCCCCCACCCTGCATTTCATTATAACAATGTTTCACAGGTACAAATATGTAAGCGAATTGAATTTACAGTTTCTCTGTCAGAAACCTTGACTTGTCTGAATAAATGGATATGTTCAGCCTTATTTTTTCTGAGCATATACAGTTAAATAAAATTTTATTATTAACACTATGATTTAGCTAAGGATTTAACGGGAAAATATGTCTATAGGACATGAATCATCGCCAAGTGTATATTAGAAAATAATGAACATTAAAATTGTTTTAAATTATGGTTTTTAGAATTTTTAATAGTTTCTTGAAAATTAAATTTAAAAAATGGATATAGATTACAAAATCCCCTTAAATAATGCATAAGCTTACATAAAAATATCTCAAATGGTTTTTTTAAATATTTAAGGAAAATGAAAATTTAAAAGAAAAGTAAGGTAAAGGTCACAGGAAAGTGCAAGGTTAAAGTGTATCAGCATACTAAAGTTTGAAAAAAATGTCTTGAATTAATTTTTAAATCTAAGCACCGCCCGTGTGGCACAGGGGTCAGAGCATCTTTCTAGACTAAGGTTTGGGTATATCTCTAAAAAGTGTGCATATATTTTGGCCATTTTTGTACATGTAAAAATGAATACATGTAAATAATTAAACTTGCATGAAAAGCATATTCCCGTAAAATTGTGCAATTGAAATATTCTTTTCGGGTTTTTCCCTTGAGTTGGAAACGTCACTTACTGGTACACTTAAAATTTTTTCCATTTATAACTACGGAGTACACGATGATTTTTCCCGACATCCCCCGGGCCTTGCGGCCCCCCGGGGAACAGGTCGGGTGAAAAATTTTTTGACACAAGGCAACAGAGGTGGATGTAAACTGTAATGACATAACTGAGGGCATTGTGGCATCGCATTTTGAAAAAAATCATAAAACACATTCTAGACTTATAGTTTTTAAAATTTAAATTCAAAAAGGATACACCCCCAAGGTAAGCCCCAATTTTTAATGCCTATATAATGTATTTGCAAAACTTTGTGTAAACCCCAAACCCCCCCCCCCCCCCCCCCCCCCCCCCCCGTACAGATCCCTAGGGCACAACAATATAACTGGTATACTTTAAAATTTTTAATAAATTTTTTTACATAAAATCATGAAAACTGAAAAAAAAAAATTAGTTCAGTAAAATAATTAAGGGAGAAAAATTTTCAAAGTACATGTAGGGAAAAAATAAAATACTTTCATATCGTAAAGTGACCATCCGAAGAGTTATCAAACAGGTTAAATTTTTATTATTTAAATTTCAAAAATATTGCCCCCATAAAATTTTTCAAAGCGCGTTTATATGGTCGATATTAACGCATTTTGAAAAAATTTTTATTTTTTTAAAAAACGTTTTTTTCCCCCAAATTTAACGCACTTTAAAAATTTTTTTAAATTTAAATTTTTCAAAGTGCGTCATAACGATTACATAATGAAATTCGTTTATTGGGGAATCACTGTTTGCAATAGGGGACACTAATATTAATACTTAAATATCTCTTAATTACAACCGATCTTGATAAAATAAAGAAATTCAAAATTTTTTTTATTAGATTTTGGTATAGGCGAATGTGTGTGGATATGTGGAAGGGATAGTGTAAATTAATTCATTCAAGATTTGCAAAATTGTTTTGGGCAAAGGCTTAGAAAAAGTGACACACTCGTGTACAGGTACACACCAGTAAATGTTATCATTAAAATAAAATTCAGGACATTAATTTACTGGTACATGTTTTTTAGTTATTGAAACAACTAATTTTAAAAATGAGGCATTATATATATTTTCTGTTTTTCATCCCCCCTTTTTTCCCTTTTTTTGATTTACCGTTTACACAGGCCTGTGTTTAACAGCTGTTAAAAAAATTGTCAATTAATTTGATAGGAGAAAACATCATCTCTCGGTAATTTATTTTTTTGGGGGGAAAAAAAGGGTAAAATTATGATTGACACCTTAGTATTTACCTGTGTAATTACAAGGTTACAAACCGTGACGATGACGGGACAGGTGGGCTACCCGTTAAAAAAACAACTCATAATAACTTCACCTATAATTATTACATAATGTCTTTTTTTTAAAACGCAGATTAGGCTTAATGCGTATATTTGGGCACTCTTGCATATGCATTATACTTTAATTATAAAACGTGCATGTTCTGTACTTGCATGCATGTACATTTTTGTTCCAAAAATTTAATGAAGCATTAAACATAAAAAAAAATAAACGGAAACCTGCTTGCAAAAAATTACAAGTTTGATAGAAAATAATTATTTTTAAAGGGTTTAAATTAGTTGTCCAATGGAATAAGTTACGCATGTGTGTCTCAATTATATCTTTGGAGGCGCGTGTGAATGTGGGATTTTGTATTGATGTATTTGAAAAACGCTCATATTTGTATAATTGGGCTATACATTTAATTTTAAGGACGACGACAAAAGAACGTAAATTGAATTACATACATGTACATTTTACTTAAGATACAAAAAATTTTCCTAGTAGAAATTAAACAAAGGAGCATTTTTCGATGGTATTTGAAGTGAAACAATCATACCTGAATAAAAAACATTTGCTAAAAAAAAAAAATAATTATATGCAATTTTTTTAATTCAGCAAAAAAATTTATTAATAAATGCACTAGCGACATAATAGTCAAAGATACTATGAAATAATCTGAAAGATTCAACATTTTATTAAATTTTTAAATTTGTGGTTTCTTTTGTGTATATGACTGGGGTGTGGGTAACACGCCATTATTCCCCGGGGACCACTTTTCCCCGCGTTATGAGGGAGGCGCGTGATATAATCGTAAACAAAAAAGGGAAAGTAAAAGGCGTGCACTTAATGGCTGTGAATAGTTTTGCTTTACAGTTATGTTTTATTTTCTACTATATTGTTTGTTTTTAAGATAAGAAAAAAGATTATCTTTTCTTATTTTTATAGACTTTATTTATACGATTTAAAAAAAAATGAAATAAAAGGGAAAATTGTCAGTGAATAATCATGATAATTTAAAAACCCAAAAAATTCAAGAACCTTATTCTAAAAAAAAATTTCATTAATGTAGCCATGTTTATCATTTATAGTAAGTTTGTTTTTGGGTTTTCACGCATGAGGAGCTCCGTTTACGTGCTGAGTGAAAAGAATTACCTGTACATATAGGGTATGTATCTAGCTATTTAAAAAAAAGTGAACAAAACAATTTCATGAGATAATAAGATGTTAAAGAAACCTTCATAACGACAGTCATTCCGAAATTTTTTTTTTGAGTTATAAAGCAAAAAATTTAAGGGCCCTAGGTCCCTAATTTTCCACCCCTTTTTAAAAGATATTAAATGAAAGCTGTGCAATTATCACAACTTTTTTTCTCATGTCTTAAAAAAAATTTTTTGTTTTCAAGATAAAAAAGGAAAAATATTGTTAATTTTGTTTTTAGGCGTTTAAATTTTTTACCCCATATAGGCCATTTTAAATACAGAAATCGAAAAACAAAAACCGATGTGCACAACTTAAACCTTTGTTATCAAAACCATAAAAATTTTTTTCTCCAGCTTTTGTGGTTCTAGCCTTTGTCTGGAAATGAAAGCCTATAAATTTTCGTTTAAAGGGAAATTTCTCAAAAAGGGAAATGACTTTTTGAAATTTTAGACAGCATTCTGATAAGTTTATTATGTCTATAATGTTAAAATTTGAGCAAAATCCATTGAGAAATGAGTGAGATATGAGGCCTCAAATTAACGTCTAGGAAAAAAAAAAAAAAAAGAATAAGAACTAGAAATTGCTTTTAACAATAGCATATGTCCCCCCTATGGACAAAAATTTTATTTTTATATCACTAAAAAAAGGGGCCATTAGCTAAGCTTGGACAACCATAGTTATAAGTCCTTTTTTTTGGAAACGGAAACCTTTTGGGTACATCCCACTAATTTTTTTAGAATCGGTAGGAGAAGAAAGTAGTAAGGGAAAAAATTCAAGTTCCAAATTTGCAGACTTGCATAAAAGAAATTGAGCTGATGACTTAAATGAGCCTTGTACTTGTTAATTGGCATATCTTTTTTACCAAAAAAAAATTGGCAAATGTAATTTTTTAAAAAATAGCCGAATTATTTTGTGTATAATAGCCCAGTAGAATCTGAAATTTCCTTACTTTTACTTTTATTTTTAGAGGTTTCCGGGAAAACAATTGACATGACACCTTCAATTCCAGCATTTCTGCATTGCACATGGCTGATGTTTCTTATGAGATGATAAATCATGTGTAAACTTTCTCAGTTTACGGAATCATAACATTTTTGGCGATTGAATGTTTTGTTTACAGTAGTGATAAGGCTTTGCGCACCTGTAGGCGTGATCAAGGATTTATGAATGAATAAAAATATGGAAATGTACAAATTTTTTATTTATCTTCACTATCTAATGAAATTAATAATATACAAGTAATAGATATGCATGTACAAAAAAAAACGCAAATGTAATAAATGCAGCTGACAATGTTTTTTTTATATAATAAAAAAAACTAATTATAAAATCTAGAGACAAAACAAAAAAGAATGGATGTTGGCAAACTATCAAATTACATCAGGAGAACTGAATTTTATGAAAGAAACTTTTAAAAATTTACTTGTAAGGTGTATATGTTATATTTTATTTAGGATGCGCTTCAAAAAGGGGGGGGGGCGTCTTAACATATCCTAATGTTTGAACGGTAAGGGGTAGGGGTTTCGTATTTCAAATATGAATCCTTGTGAAATGAACTTTTATTGGATACGACGAACTTTTACCCTTTGACCTAGACCTTGGAGAACACTTGTGTACATCTGAATTCTTTTTTTTTGTTTCGTTTCTATGACAACTGTAGCGACTCATTTAATTATTTTAAAAGTAAAATCCTTTAACATTGCAAGGAATTAACATTAAAGTTTAAAACGATTGCTTGAGTAGTTATTGAGAAAATCGAAATTAAAGAATTTTAACATTCCCCTGGTTTCCATGGCAAAAATCGATTATTTAAAATTTTAAATGCAAAGCGCACAACTACAGATACTAATATTAAAAAAAAAGAGTTTATGACGAACGTTTAAGGGACCAGAGAGAAAACTTCCGACAAAAATTGGCTTTTTTCAGGTTTCCCTGGCAACGGTAACATATTTGGGAAATGAACGACCTCACTGCACAACTACAACCAGGATCGTCCTTTGGGGAAAATTTAGGAAGTTGTCCCAGCCATCTCCGAGAAACAGCCTGGATAAAAAAAAATGCGTCAATATCAATATGTGTCCCCGACTTCGTTCCCCAAAAAATCCAATTTTTCCCCTAATAACTCCTGAATTTTCCCCTTCAATTCCAGCATTTCTGCATTGCACAGGGCTGATGTTTCTTATGAGATGATAAATCATGTGTAAACTTTCTCATTTCGGAATCATGAAATTTTCGGCAATAATGTTTTGTTTACAGTAGTGATCAAGGCTTTGCGCACCTGTAGGGGTGGGTCCAAAGGGTTTATGAATAATAAAAAGTATGGAAAAAACGTAAATTTTTTTTTTTTATTGCACTATCTAATGAAATTAATAATATACAAGTAATAGATATGCATGTACAAAAAAAAAAAAAAAGCGAAATGCTAAAAACAGCTACAATGTTTTTTTTATATAGATAAAATAAACTAATTTTAAAAAACTAGAGACAAGACAAAGAAGAATGGATGTTGGCAAACTATCAAATTACATCAGGAGAACTGAATTTTATGAATAAATTTTAAAAATTTACTTGTAAGGTGTAATGTTTTTTTGTGTATTCTACCTGGCAGCGCTTAAAAGGGGGGGGGGGGGTTTTTAAATAGTACCTAATGTTTAACGGTAACTAGGGGTTTCGTATTTTAAATATGCAATCCTTGTGAAATGAATTTTATTGGACACGAAGAAATTTGACCCTTTGACCTAGACCTTGGAGAACACATGTGTACATCTTAACCTTTTTTTTCTGTTTCGTTTCTATGACAACTGTAGCGCTCATTTCAATTATTTTAAAATAAAATCACTTTAAATTGCAAGGAATTAACATTGAAAGTTTCAAAACATTCTTAGTAGTTTTGAAAAATGAAATTAAAGAATTTTAAAATTCCCCTGGTTTCCCTGGCAATAATCGATTATTTGAAAATTTTAAATGCAAAGCGCACAACTACAGATACTAATATTAAAATAAAAAGAGTTTCATGACGAACGTTTAAGGGACCAGGGAGAACACTCGCGGACAAAATTTGTCGCTTTTTACAGGTTTCCATGGCAACGGTAGACATATTGGAACTGAACGACCTCACTGCACAACTACAACCCGTGATCGTCCATTGAGGAAAGTATCAGGAAGATTGTCCCAGCCATCTCCGAGAAACAGCCTGGATAAAAAAAACATCGTACAATATAATATGCCCCACTTGTTGGGGGGACATATAATTTAATCATAGAATAGTAGAAGGTCTTCCCTTGGAAACGGAAGACCTTAATTAATCCCCTTTGGGGTTAATTTTCAGCCTGTGGGAAAATTTTAAACTTTTTTTTTCTGTCACTTTAAAATTAATGAAAAAATTTTTCCCAAATGCTGTTTGTTTGAAGTTAATATATTTTCATTCATTGAAGGCTGGCATTTTATATTAGATAAGCTTATTATTTTTAAATATCATTAATGTTAAGTTGTTCTTTACTGCCTAAAGTAAAAAAAGGATATTATTTACAGGTTTTTGAATATTCAGGAATTATCTTGAAATTTTAAGAGTACAGTTGCTGTTGCTTATTCTTCTAAATTTTTTTCATTCCGTAAGCTGCACCCTCATAATTCTATCCCATGGCGGGGCCCTTGCTGACTGGTCAGTTTTCTAGTTTCTTTAAGCATAGCTTTATTTTTAATCACATAACTTGTATTCATTAAATACAATTTTATGATTTCATTGAGTTTTCATTAGTTTTGCATAAATTTTTAAGTGAAATAACTTTTTCATTCATACAGGAATTGCCATGTAGCACAGCATTCAAGGGTTGGATAGGAATTGATTCTACGTATGATTTAAATGGATTGATGACGGACCATTGGAAGAGAGTAATGGAGAGACATCTATTTACTGACAGAGTTCAGAAGAATTACAGAGGAACCAATAGAAAGAACAAGTGGCTAGAGGTAAACTCAGAAAGGAGATCTGATAAGAACCAAGCCAACAAACAATTCCCTCGCCCCTCTTTATAGGCAGGAAAGCTGCAGTTTTTGTTTAAAAATGGTTTTTTGTTCATAGACACTAAAACTACCATAATCAAAGCATGTGTACTTGACTCAGTTTAATCTTTGCAAAAGGAAAAGAGCAGAAATATTTTGTATGAAAATGTCAGAAATTGTTAAGATTTTGCATTGTCTATGTATGTATGCCTTGGCCTATGATGCAGTGATAGTATTACGAGGGTTGTCCCAAAAAGTCGTAGACAGGGAAACAGTTTAGTGTCTCTTTGCTTAATTAATTTTTAGCTCTACTGGTCAGAGATCAGAAGAGCTTATGCGATAGTAAGGCGTCCGTCAGTCTGTCTGTGTGTCTGTCCGTCTGTCTGTAAACAATTTTTCAAAACGCTACTCCTCCTACAGTTTTGGTCTGATTTTAATATAACTTGGCACACAAGTAGACTATACTAAGATACATAAAATAGTGCATTGGTTTTTGATTTTGATGAATGGTGTTGCCATGGTTACTAAAAATAGAATTTTCTGTGAAATTCCTTTAAAATGCTACTCCTCCTACAGTTTTGATCTGATTTCAATATAACTTGGCACACAAGTAGACTACACTAAAATACATAAAATAGTGCATCGGTTTTTGATTTCGATGAACGGTGTTGCCATGGTTACTAAAAATAGAATTTTCTGTGAAATTCCTTTAAAATGCTACTCCTCCTACAGTTTTGATCTGATTTCAATATAACTTGACACACAAGTAGACTACACTAAATCACATAAAATAGTGCATTGGTTTTTGATTTCGATGAATGGTGTTGCCATGGTTACTAAAAATAGAATTTTGTGTGAAATTCCTTTAAAATGCTACTCCTCCTACAGTTTTGGTTTGATTTCAATATAACTTGACACACAAGTAGACTACACTAAGATACATAGAATAGTGCATCGGTTTTTGATTTCGATGAACGGTGTTGCCATGGTTACTAAAAATAAAATTTTGTGTGAAATTCCTTTAAAACGCTATTCCTCCTACAGTTTTGATCTGATTTCAATATAACTTGACACACAAGTAAACTACACTAAAATACATAAAATAGTGCATCGGTTTTTGATTTCGATGAACGGTGTTGCCATGGTTACTAAAAATAGAATTTTGTGTAAAATTTCTTTAAAACGCTACTCCTCCTACAGTTTTGGTCTGATTTCAATATAACTTGGCACACAATTTAGTAGACTACACTTAGATACATAAAATAGTGCATCGGTTTTTGATTTCGATGAACGGTGTAGCCATTGTTACTAAAAATAGAAATGCCTGTGAAATTCCTTTAAAACGCTACTCCTTCTACAGTTTTGGTCTGATGGCAATGGCTTCTTTCCTCATCCTTTGTTGTAAGTACAAACCAGTAGAGCTACAGTCTCGACAGAGACTTCTGGTTTTTCCTTGTCATAGCGAAAATTAACATTTTATGATCATGCATTTCAAGTTTCATGATGATATCACATCTAATAAGAAAATTATGTAAAAATAAAGAAAGAATATAAGTGTACAGCGCACGATAGCAAGCGTAAATTAAGTCTCTTATAACGTCATGATCTCTTTGTCTGCCTCACTCACGTCTCTTAACATTCAATATATTTTTTAAAGTGATAGACCACTCCTGACTAAGGGTCTTAAGTAAAATCACTACTGTCCGTTTGTTTTTTATTTGTTTTTTTTTTAAACCAGATTCAAATTTCAGTCGAAATTTATTCGAAAGATCGCCTTACATTGTAGGTAGCAGAGAATATACATTGTTTGACGTCGTTCGAGATCAAAATTTTTCCCTGTTGTCTGCGTTTAACAAAAAGTACTCTACTTATCATACTTGCCAACTCACCCGATTTCGTCGGGTCACACCCGATTTTTCAACCCGTAACCCGATTATTTTTTATGACCCGGCGGGTCATGCTTATCAACCGATTTTTGTCAAACAACCCGGAAATCTCCCGATTTCCGGATTTGGTTCGTAAATTAGGTTGCACTTTTAACTTCCAGTTAAAACCCAAGCTTAGATCTACGCGTAAACAATGCCGATGGATTAATTATCAGTGCAGGTGTAAACAGTTAACTGGGTGTTTTGACAATTCAATGTTTGAAGTCAATTAAAATGGCTTCCGATAGAACTAGATCGTTATCAGGGCCAACAGGAACAAATTGAACCAAACACATGTCTCTGATTGAACCAAGAAAAAGAGAAACGATATTTATGTACATATCTAGGAATCTTGGGGGAAAAAACTTTCATTCTAGATAAATAAAGTGATCGAAGACAGTGTAGGCCTAACTTCACATTTAAAACATATTACAGTAGTTAATTAGTTAAATGAGAGGAAAAATAACTTCAAAACTGAAATTGGTATACTTTCAAATTTAGCAGAAACTGAAACATGTGAAAAGGCTTTTAAAAAAAAAATGCACACTTATATACTTCTGAATCAGGTCAATATTGAAATATGAAACCTTCAATTCTCATTTTTAACATATAAAATTAAATCAAATTATATTTGAATTTTTTTGTCATAGTAAATTAAATCCTTTTTCAATAAAAGAATTCTCAATACACAAATACTTTGTATATATATATTATAAAATTTAATCATGGTAATCATGTCGTGAATGTTGTTACGCGCGTTATGACCAGATTTTTTACTTTCCAAATCTGGTCATGACCAGATTTTTACATGCTGGAGGTTGGCAAGTATGCTACTTATTACACCCCGAAAATATTTTCACTGAGTATCGTGCCAATTGAAAATAACTTCTTTATTAAAATTTGGTGTGTAATGTCGCTTCTTTACTATTTTTTCCAGTCTCTGATGTATATAAACCATAACAAACACAATTTATTACATCTCCGTGCGCCGGCTACGCGTTTGACGACGTCATTTTCATTAAACTCAATTCTGACGATACTATGAAAATCATAACACCAATCGTCTGTTTCCAAAGCAATTTATATGATATTTTGAGATATTATTAAGATTTTGATTCTGGTTTCAGTGATTTAAATTTTAAGTTAAGTGTATTATATAGTACTAAAGAAATAAAAGCAAATGTGATAGTTATATGCAAAAATTATTCAGAATTTTGTTAGTGCGCCGACAGGCCTTATCGGCCTTCATATAAATGGCCTTAATATCATTAATATGAAAGATATAAATTTAAAAATTCACGATTTTAAAGAACATTAAATATTTTATGTCAATGCAAAATTTGGTTAGAATTGGTTGCGTACTTTAAAAATTATAAGCATTGTCTACGACTTTTTGGGACAACCCTCGTACTTTATTATAAACTATATGTGTGACCTTTT